>NC_060181.1:13629100-13701600 GCF_021184085.1 Oncorhynchus gorbuscha | reverse complement strand
AGAATAACATGTTGTTTAGAATTGGGTCAAACCGTTGAACAAATTAATTTAATGTACATATCTTTTCCAGTATAAATCTGTTGACAACATTCCCTAAACACCAAAACACACAGCTGGCCAGGGCGAGAACAGGCTGACAGCTACCAGCCGCGGTTATCTTCTGACCTGCTCAATAAGCACTTAACCTGCATGATCTGCTCCACTGAACCACCAATTGTTCACATCACTGACATCACTGACAAGCTGAGTTGTCCTGAAGGGAAAATGGCTGCTGCCTGTGGTTCCCAGGCAGCACAGGTCTGTTAGAGTGGTGTGTGTGTGTGTGAACCTACTCACACCACACACATGCATGCACTTGTACACACACACACACACACACACACACACACACACACACACACACACACACACACACACACACACACACACACACACACACACACACACACACACACACACACACACACACACACACACACACACACACACACACACACTTAAGCACAGATGCGCACACACACACACACACGCCTACACACACTTCCACCACCCACCAGTAGAGATGGTCTGGTCCGGTAATTACAAATAAAAATCCCCTCCACCGCTCCACTGAACGCAGCAGCCTCCATTTGCCTTCCCTGAGGACCCTCAATCACCTGTGGGAGTTAGCCAGCCCAAATCAGCCTCCTCCTCTTCACATCCCCCTTTTCCCCTTTCTTTTTCTCCTCTATAGGAGGGCTTAACCCAGTCCCCCTTTTCTCCTCTATAGGAGGGGTTAACCCAGTCTCCCTTTTCTCCTCTATAGGAGGGGTTAACCCAGTCTCCCTTTTCTCCTCTATAGGAGGGCTTAACCCAGTCCCCCTTTTCTCCTCTATAGGAGGGCTTAACCCAGTCCCCCTTTTCTCCTCTATAGGAGGGCTTAACCCAGTCCCCCTTTTCTCCTCTATAGGAGGGCTTAACCCAGTCCCCCTTTTCTCCTCTATAGGAGGGCTTAACCCAGTCCCCCTTTTCTCCTCTATAGGAGGGCTTAACCCAGTCCCCCTTTTCTCCTCTATGGGAGGGGTTAACCCAGTCCCCCTTTTCTCCTCCACATCTTCTGGAAAGGAGTTGTTAACACACCTAACACACCTGTCATAGAGAGCTAACCCAGTCCTCCTCTCTACTCTCTGCTCTCTCTGCTCCCCCATGACAAAAACGCAAAAAAGTTTGGTTTAGGTAATGTGTTTGTAAACTTGATAAAATCACTCTACAAATCTCCTAAAGCTGGGATTGCTACCAATGGGATTACTTCCTCCTCTTTCCCTCTCTATAGGGGGAACAGACAAGATTGCCCAATTAGCCCCCACCTCTTTGCCCTCGCCATCGAACCGTTGGCTGAGGCTATGAGAACGTGCTCTGACATACATGGCTTTGAGGTGGGCCCCCATACCCATAAGTTATCACTTTTTGTGGATGACCTTATCTTATTTCTAACAAACCCAGAACATTCCCTCTCTCACTTACAGAACATATTACAGTGTTATAGTTCTTTCTCTGGATATAAAGTCAATTTACCGTTGTCTGTCTTTGACCATCATACCAAAAACTACACGGTTTCTGGCAGGGGGTATGCGATACCATATCCTCAATTCATGGGGTTGCATTCCCTTTAGACCCGGAGGTCTGTCTACTGGGTAACTTTACTAACACCAATCTTAGGCAAAGCCATACTATAAAGCTAACAGAAATATTGCTAGCGATTGCCAAGAAATGTATTGCCTTGAAATGGAAATTGGATTCCTCCCTGCCAGTTGCAATGTGGCTTTCGGAAGTTAATAGCTGTATCCCTTTGGAGAAAATCACTTACTGCTTGAGGAACAAGTTAGAGACATTTTACAGAATTTGACAACCTTTTATTGACTATATGGAGAACCTCCCCCCACATCACATTGATTGAATCTATATATAATCCTTATATAATGTTTCACACGTAATGTATAATATGTAGCCTACGGCAGGTGACCATACGATCCAATGTCTCATTATTATTATTTTTTATTTTACTCTTTATTATGACTTATTTATTGTATGTTTGTATATATAATTATTATTATTATTATTTTTTATTTTACTCTTTATTATGACTTATTTATTGTATGTTTGTATATATAATTATTATTATTATTATTATTATTATTTTTTGTAACATGTCTGTTACTGTCACTTAGTTCTAATGTTGTCTAATATCTTCTCACTTTTGTTTTGAATGTTCTTAATAGGAAAATGCTAAAATAAAATATTTAAAAAAAAAAGTAATGATGGCAGAACAATTCAATTTGGATTCTGGAACAGGCTAGTAGCTTTCAGCAACATCAGCCATAATCAGTATGCCTGCTGGTGCTGTCCCTACTGTTACATGGCTGTTGGATGTTACCAGTGCTAGCGACAGACTCTGCTAGCTAAGTGAATAAATAATACGCTAAAATGAAATGCATAGCTGATGATGAATGAATCCTGTGGGGAGGTGGTCGACCACTGTGGAGAATGAATCCTGTTGGGAGGTGGTCGACCACTGTGGAGAACGAATCCTGTGGGGAGGTGGTCGACCGCTGTAGAGAATGAATCCTGTTGGGAGGTGGTCGACCACTGTGGAGAATGAATCCTGTGGGGAGGTGGTCGACCGCTGTGGAGAATGAATCCTGTTGGGAGGTGGTCGACCGCTGTAGAGAATGAATCCTGTGGGGAGGTGGTCGACCGCTGTGGAGAATGAATCCTGTGGGGAGGTGGTCGACCGCTGTAGAGAATGAATCCTGTGGGGAGGTGGTCGACCACTGTGGAGAATGAATCCTGTTGGGAGGTGGTCGACCGCTGTAGAGAATGAATCCTGTTGGGAGGTGGTCGACCGCTGTAGAGAATTAATCCTGTGGGGAGGTGGTCGACCACTGTGGAGAATGAATCCTGTGGGGAGGTGGTCGACCACTGTGGAGAATGAATCCTGTTGGGAGGTGGTCGACCACTGTGGAGAATGAATCCTGTTGGGAGGTGGTCGACCACTGTGGAGAATGAATCCTGTGGGGAGGTGGTCGACCACTGTGGAGAATGAATCCTGTGGGGAGGTGGTCGACCACTGTGGGGAATGTATCCTGTGGGGAGGTGGTCGACCACTGTGGAGAATGAATCCTGTTGGGAGGTGGTCGACCACTGTGGAGAATGAATCCTGTTGGGAGGTGGTCGACCACTGTGGAGAATGAATCCTGTGGGGAGGTGGTCGACCACTGTGGAGAATGAATTCTGTGGGGAGGTGGTCGACCACTGTGGGGAATGAATCCTGTTGGGAGGTGGTCGACCACTGTGGGGAATGAATCCTGTTGGGAGGTGGTCGACCAATTTGGAGAATGAATCCTGTGGGGAGCAGGTCGACCGCTGTGGCGATCAGAGCATAGGAGGTCACACGCACGCACGCGCACGCACGCGCACACACACACACACACACACACACACACACACACACACACACACACACACACACACACACACACACACACACACACACACACACACACACACACACACACACACACACTGTGACGACCCTCCCACTCTGTCTGCCGTATTCTGTCTTTGTTCTTGTTTCCTTATTAGGATGCCGGTGGGCAGAGTTGAGAGGGTCGTCAGCTACATGGGAAACACCTGGGCCAGGTGTCTCCCAGGATAAATAGACCTCTTCAACATTCATGGAGGAGACTCTCTCCATGCAGACACCTGTTGTAGATTGTGGTGTGGTTCTTGGTGGCCTTTTGTTTGTGTGCTTTGGCACCTTTCAACACCCTGCATTATCACATTCATGCATGCAAAACACTCACTTACACTACGGACTACTGATTACACACACCATTGGATATTTTCCTTAGTTGCTTTAGTTAATAAATATATCTTTTGTTACTCCTTATCTCCACGTTGTCTCCCTTTGTTACGGGCTTTGAGCCGGTTCGTGACAAGTGGGGGCTCATCCGGGATCTTTGAACTATTGGTTTGGGAGACCGTGGAACGTGTTTAGTTTGAATATGGTGTTTGAGTGTGATCGGCCCAGTATTGGTTGCCTTTGTTGTTTGGTTTGTGTGCTGCGTTGGAGAGAGTATAATGGTTAGTTTCCAGGCCCTGCCTAGCCTGAACTCTTGTTCTACTTTCTGTTGGGACGTCAGTCTGAAGTGAGTAATCTGCTGTGTACCTCGGTGGGAGATTTGGGTAGGGTAGTGGAACTTGCTACCCGGAGCTATAGCCTTTTTCCCCTGAGAACGTGTTTCATTTTTTGGAATATGTTGGGCATGGTTAATGTTTGTTATTTTTGTGTGGTGTCTGTGGACTGAGCAGTTGTCTCGGGGGCACATCCGTGGCTTGGTGGAATTTGCCAGCATGCTGGGGAGTTCTATTTCCTTGCCAGCGGGCTACAGTGCGTAAATTCCCACCGCAAATCTGCACGAAGACTAGGGTTGAGTTATTGTAGGTTTTGGGGAAGCTCCATATCTCATCTCTCTTCTGTGGTGCTCAGGGTGATTGTCAATTCTCGGGTTGTGTTCTGGTGTGCTCAGCAGAAGGGAAGAGCGAGAATTTTTTGTGTGTGATTATGGCGTCTTATGTAGATAAGTTCATTCGCTCTCCATCAGAGGAATTGTTAGATTTAGGTACTAAAGAACAGCTGTTGAAGGTCGCGGAACACTACAAGGTTGAGATTAGTGATAAACGTCTAAAGAATTCTATTAGGTTGATATTGAAAGCCAATCTGATGGAGAGTGGTATTCTTGAAGTTACCACCGGGCCAGCCTCTGCTGAGGATTTGTTGTCTCCCCATAACGTTACAATGGCCATTCCATCGGTTAGTCCTAGTAGCCTTCTTTTTGAACAGCAGAAAGAACTGCTTTTGTTACAGCTAGAGCATGATCGTGAGAAGCTAGAGCATGATCGGCAGCATGATCGTGAGAAGCTAGAGCATGATCGTGTGAAATATGAAAAGGAATTGGCATTTAAACAAGATATGGAGCGTGCTAAAATCAAGTTGCAACAAGAACGTATAGAGTTGGTTAGGGAAGGAAAGATCTCAGGGGAGAGTTTGTTTTGGGAAGGTGACCCAGATTTACCTAGGGGTAGTTCCGCTTTTGGTCGTGCCCCAGAGACATTTGATATTGTTGGGAACTTGCGGTTATTGCCTCGGTTTAATGAAAGGGACCCCGAGACATTCTTTTCATTGTTTGAGCGGGTTGCTGACGCTAGGAGTTGGCCTGATTCTGACCGCACTTTAATGTTGCAGTGTGTGCTGACTGGTAAAGCGCAGGAAGCATATTCAGCTCTTAGTGTACACGACAGTGCCAGTTATGATAAAGTTAAAACAGCTGTGTTACAGATTTATGAATTGGTCCCTGAGGCTTACCGCCAACGATTTAGAACTTTAAAAAGGGACGATAACCAGACTCATGTTGAGTTTGCGCGACAGTTATCTTTACAGTTTAATCGCTGGTGTTCTGCCTCTGCAGTTGTGACTTTCCAAGGGCTGTGTGATCTGATTATGTTAGAGCAATTTAAGGACACAATTCCTGATCGTATTGCCACTTATATTAATGAACAGAAAGTAAAGAATGTTGCTGAAGCTGCGGTTTTGGCGGACGAGTATGTGTTGACTCACAAAAGTGTCTTTGCAAAACCCCGTATTCGGAAAGAGTGGGGGCGTTCGGATAGATTTGGGCTTCGCTCACCGAGATACTTTGGTTCTCGGGCAGAGTTCTATTCAACTAGGGTTGAACCTGACTCCCATGGTAAGGCTGACTTTGGGCAGGAGTGTCACTACTGTCAAGGTTCAGGTCATTGGAAAAACGAATGTCCACTTCTCAGGTCAAAGGGTGCTTACGCTAAATCTAAGCCTGCTGCGTTAGCTGCACCTGTTCCACATCAGTTCATTCTTGACTCATTTCCTCAGGCCCAGGAGAATGTGAAAGTCCATATTGATCCAGACTATTTACCTTTCATTACAGAAGGTTTTGTGTCTATGTTAGGAAGTAAAGACCTAGTGCCAGTGAAGATCCTGAGAGACACAGGTGCCTCTGAATCATTTGTGTTGGAGTCTGTGTTACCCTTTTCTGCTGAGACTGATTCGGGGAATAGTGTTCTAATTAGGGGAATAGGTTTGAACACTCTGTCAGTTCCATTGCATAAACTGATGTTGGATTGTGGGCTGGTGAAGGGTGAAGTTGTTGTGGGGGTGCGTCCTTCGTTGCCTATTGAGGGTATCGACGTTATCCTTGGGAATAACTTAGCAGGTGAGCATGTATGGCCAGTCGTGTTTCCATCTCTAGTGGTTTCCACTAAGCCGTCATTTGTTGGGATTCCTGATGAGAGTGTACAGAGTTTCCCAGAGGTGTTCTCTGCGTGTGCAGTGACACGTTCTATGAGCCGTGGCGAACTAGTCACTGCGCCGACTAATGCTAATAATACAAAGTATGTCACTGTTTTCCCTGTTATCCCGTTATCTGTAACCCGCTCAGATCTAATCAATGCTCAACGGGATGACCGCACGTTGGAAGAGTTGCGTGATCAAATTGTGCCTATAGAACAGTTGGGAGATGTCGCCCATGGCTATTTTCTCCAAGAGGATGTCCTGATGAGAAAGTGGGTGTCTCATGATAGTGTTTTTCTGGGGGAGGCAATTAGTCAGGTTGTTGTACCAGTTAAGCTTTGTGAGTTGGTGTTGGAAACTTCTCACAGTGACGTTGCTGGACATATGGGGGTGAGGAAAACCTACAATCGCATATTAAGACATTTCTTTTGGCCTAGATTAAAGAGGGATGTTTCTGATTTTATCAAAACTTGTCACACCTGTCAATTAACTGGTAAGCCTAATCAAGCTATTAAACCAGTACCATTTTTTCCTATTCCTGTACTCAGCCAACCTTTTGAGTATCTGATTATTGACTGTGTGGGTCCTCTGCCTCGTTCTAAAAAGGGTAGCAGTTACCTGTTCACTGTTATGTGTCAGACCACTAGGTTTCCTGCTGCCTATCCTCTCCGATCTATCACGACTAAATCGGTGTTAAAAGCTTTGACTCAGTTTCTCTCATTGTTTGGAATCCCTAAGGTCATTCAGAGTGATCAAGGATCTAATTTGACCTCTAATCTGTTTGGTCAGGTTCTTCAACAGCTCCATATTAAACACAATGTGTCTAGCGCCTATCACGCGCAAAGTCAAGGAGCACTGGAACGTTTCCATCAAACACTTAAGTCTTTGTTGAGAGCTTATTGTACTGAGATGGATAAGGATTGGGAGGAGGGGTTGCCTTGGTTACTGTTAGCCGCTAGGGAAGTTTCACAGGAGAGCACAGGTTTCAGTCCAAATGACCTTGTGTTTGGACATAGGGTGCGTGGACTTTTATCTGTTCTCCAGGATGACTGGAAGTCTCCCGAGCCTCCTCAGTCCCTGTGTTCGTATGTGTGTGATTTCCGGCGACGGCTGTATGCCGCTGGTGAAATGGCTAAAGAGAAGTTATCATCTTCACAGGAGAGGATGAAGGGCATATTTGATCGCCGAACTGAGCCTCGTCACTTTAGTCCAGGTGACCAGGTTCTTGCTCTGCTGCCAATTGTTGGTTCTCCTTTTCAAGCCAAGTTTCAAGGTCCATATACAGTGGTGCGCCAGTACACTGAGCAAAATTATCTAGTTGCCACTCCAGAACGGAGGAAAGCACACCAGCTGTGCCATGTAAATCTGTTAAAACCCTATTATGCACGTTCCTCTGAGACTGAACAGTGGGATTCTACAGAGGACGGTAAACCTGTTCTTTTGGCTGATACCGTTGTTTCCTTGGGTTCTTGTCGTGCTAGATCTGTGCATGAGGAGGAAGATGTTCCTGGTCCTGACGATTGTATATTGCAGGGTAGATTGAAAAATTCAGAAACACTGGATATTTTAGACAGTCTTCTCACTCACCTACCTGTTGATGAGCGGAAAGAGATGGTTGGTCTGATTCAGAGATTTCCAGGTTTATTTTCTGATACACCTACACGTACAAACTTAATAGAACATGATATTGACATTGGAGGTGCTGACCCCATTCGTCAGCGGTTCTATAGAGTTTCTTCAGAGAAACTACGTTGTCTGGATGCTGAGGTCAAGTACATGCTGGAGAGTAAGATAGCAGAGCATTCTTTCTCCAGTTGGGCTTCTCCCTGTATCTTGGTCAGTAAACCGGATGGAACAAACCGTTTTTGTACGGACTACAGTAAGGTAAACAGTGTCACAAAGCCAGATTCATTTCCTCTTCCTCGGATGGAGGACTGTGTAGATCAAGTCGGTGCAGCTAAGTTTGTGAGCAAATTTGACCTGTTAAAAGGCTATTGGCAGGTGCCACTGACGAGTAGGGCACGTGAAATCTCTGCCTTTATTACACCCTTTGGTCTGTACTCGTATTCAGTTATGAGTTTCGGTCTGCGCAATGCACCTGCCACTTTTCAGCGACTTATGAACAGGGTTGTCGCCGGTCTGACCGGGTGCGCTGTTTATTTGGACGATGTAGTGATCTATGCAGATACTTGGGAAGAACATCTGTCCCGTATTCAAGCCTTGTTTGAACGTCTGGCTGCGGGTCGCCGCAATCAATCTGGCAAAATGTGAGTTTGCTCAGGCGACCGTTACATACCTTGGAAAAGTGGTTGGGCAGGGTGAAGTGCGTCCTGTTCGGGCTAAAGTGGTGGCTATTGATGCTTTTCCACCACCAACTACTAAAAAGGAACTGATGCGTTTCTTGGGCATGATTGGTTATTACCGTAGTTTTTGTAATAACTTCTCTACTGTGGTCGCTCCCTTGACAGATATGCTGAAAGCTAAGGCTGTTTACGTTTGGTCTACTCGTTGTCAACACGCTTTTGAAGATTCAAAGAGGTTGCTTACCTCAACTCCAGTGCTGGCTGCTCCTTGCATGGATTTGTCATTTACCTTGCAGGTGGATGCTAGTCATGTGGGGGCAGGTGCAGTTTTGCTGCAAGCAGATGTGTCTGGGATTGAGAGGCCTGTTAGTTTCTTTTCTAAAAAGTTTAACGATTATCAGTTGAACTATTCGGTTATTGAAAAGGAAGCGCTAGCACTCATTTGGGCGCTACAACACTTCGAAGTGTATGTCGGGTCGGGGGTAGTACCTATTGTGGTCTACACCGACCATAACCCCCCCACTTTTTTGAGGTCCATGATGTGTCCAAACCAGAGGATAATGCGATGGTGTTTATTTTTACAATCATTCCATCTCGATGTGAGGCACATCCGGGGGACTGAAAACGTGATTGTTGATGCGCTCTCTCGTGCGCCCTGTTCCTAATGTTTACGTGACTGACCATTGTTTCGTATTGTCATGTTCTCTCTGTCCTGTCTGCTCCCTCCTGGTCTTGTTTTCTTTCCTCTTAAATGTTGCTTCCTGTGCGAAGGTTGCTGAGGTCTGGGGAGGAGGTTGGCTGGGGCAAATTGTAAGTGTGAACACGTAAACCCTCATCAATTTGGGGCACAGAGGCTGTGTCAATTTGGGACAGAGGCCTGTGTCAATTTGGGACGCAGAGGCCTGTGTCAATTTGGGACGCAGAGGCCTGTGTCAATTTGGGACGCAGAGGCCTGTGTCAATTTGGGACGCAGAGGCCTGTGTCAATTTGGGACGCAGAGGCCTGTGTCAATTTGGGACGCAGAGGCCTGTGTCAATTTGGGACGCAGAGGCCTGTGTCAATTTGGGACGCAGAGGCCTGTGTCAATTTGGGACGCAGAGGCCTGTGTCAATTTGGGACACAGAGGCCTGTGTCAATTTGGGACGCGGGAGGCTGGTATGTTGTTCCGGGGTCCTTGTTGGTCCCCGGTTTTATGGTGGGGAATGTGACGACCCTCCCACTCTGTCTGCCGTATTCTGTCTTTGTTCTTGTTTTCTTATTAGGATGCCGGTGGGCGGAGTTGAGAGGGTCGTCAGCTACATGGGAAACACCTGGGCCAGGTGTCTCCCAGGATAAATAGACCTCTTCAACATTCATGGAGGAGACTCTCTCCATGCAGACACCTGTTGTAGATTGTGGTGTGGTTCTTGGTGGCCTTTTGTTTGTTTGCTTTGGCACCTTTCAACACCCTGCATTATCACATTCATGCATGCAAAACACTCACTTACACTACGGACTACTGATTACACACACCCACTTGTCACGAACCGGCTCAAAGCCCGTAACAAAGGGAGACAACGTGGAGATAAGGAGTAGCAAAATCTATATTTATTAAATAAGTAACTAAGTATAATATACAATGGTGTGTGTAATCAGTAATCCGTAGTGTAAGTGAGTGTTTTGCATGCATGAATGTGATAATGCAGGGTGATGAAAGGTGCCAAAGCAAACAAACAAAAGGCCACCAAGAACCACAACAGAATCTACAACAGGTGTCTGCATGGAGGACTGTGTTGATCAAGTCGGTGCAGCTAAGTTTGTGAGCAAATTTGACCTGTTAAAAGGCTATTGGCAGGTGCCACTGACGAGTAGGGCACGTGAAATCTCTGCCTTTATTACACCCTTTGGTCTGTACTCGTATTCAGTTATGAGTTTCGGTCTGCGCAATGCACCTGCCACTTTTCAGCGACTTATGAACAGGGTTGTCGCCGGTCTGACCGGGTGCGCTGTTTATTTGGACGATGTAGTGATCTATGCAGATACTTGGGAAGAACATCTGTCCCGTATTCAAGCCTTGTTTGAACGTCTGGCTGCAGGTCGCCTCACAATCAATCTGGCAAAATGTGAGTTTGCTCAGGCGACCGTTACATACCTTGGAAAAGTGGTTGGGCAGGGTGAAGTGCGTCCTGTTCGGGCTAAAGTGGTGGCTATTGATGCTTTTCCACCACCAACTACTAAAAAGGAACTGATGCGTTTCTTGGGCATGATTGGTTATTACCGTAGTTTTTGTAATAACTTCTCTACTGTGGTCGCTCCCTTGACAGATATGCTGAAAGCTAAGGCTGTTTACGTTTGGTCTACTCGTTGTCAACACGCTTTTGAAGATTCAAAGAGGTTGCTTACCTCAACTCCAGTGCTGGCTGCTCCTCGCATGGATTTGTCATTTACCTTGCAGGTGGATGCTAGTCATGTGGGGGCAGGTGCAGTTTTGCTGCAAGCAGATGTGTCTGGGATTGAGAAGCCTGTTAGTTTCTTTTCTAAAAAGTTTAACGATTATCAGTTGAACTATTCGGTTATTGAAAAGGAAGCGCTAGCACTCATTTGGGCGCTACAACACTTCAGAAGTGTATGTCGGGTCGGGGTAGTACCTATTGTGGTCTACACCGACCATAACCCCCTCACTTTTTTGAGGTCCATGATGTCCAAACCAGAGGATAATGCGATGGTGTTTATTTTTACAATCATTCCATCTCGATGTGAGGCACATCCGGGGGACTGAAAACGTGATTGCTGATGCGCTCTCTCGTGCGCCCTGTTCCTAATGTTTACGTGACTAACCATTGTTTCGTATTGTCATGTTCTCTCTGTCCTGTCTGCTCCCTCCTGGTCTTGTTTTCTTTCCTCTTAAATGTTGCTTCCTGTGCGAAGGTTGCTGAGGTCTGGGGAGGAGGTTGGCTGGGGCAAATTGTAAGTGTGAACACGTAAACCCTCATCAATTTGGGGCACAGAGGCCTGTGTCAATTTGGGGCGCAGAGGCCTGTGTCAATTTGGGGCGCAGAGGCCTGTGTCAATTTGGGGCGCAGAGGCCTGTGTCAATTTGGGACGCAGAGGCCTGTGTCAATTTGGGACGCAGAGGCCTGTGTCAATTTGGGACGCAGAGGCCTGTGTCAATTTGGGACGCAGAGGCCTGTGTCAATTTGGGACGCAGAGGCCTGTGTCAATTTGGGACGCGGGAGGCTGGTATGTTGTTCCGGGGTCCTTGTTGGTCCCCGGTTTTATGGGGGGAATGTGACGACCCTCCCACTCTGTCTGCCGTATTCTGTCTTTGTTCTTGTTTTCTTATTAGGATGCCGGTGGGCGGAGTTGAGAGGGTCGTCAGCTACATGGGAAACACCTGGGCCAGGTGTCTCCCAGGATAAATAGACCTCTTCAACATTCATGGAGGAGACTCTCTCCATGCAGACACCTGTTGTAGATTGTGGTGTGGTTCTTGGTGGCCTTTTGTTTGTTTGCTTTGGCACCTTTCAACACCCTGCATTATCACATTCATGCATGCAAAACACTCACTTACACTACGGACTACTGATTACACACACCATTGGATATACTTGTCACGAACCGGCTCAAAGCCCGTAACAAAGGGAGACAACGTGGAGATAAGGAGTAACAAAAGATATATTTATTAACTAAATCAACTAAGGAAAATATCCAATGGTGTGTGTAATCAGTAGTCCGTAGTGTAAGTGAGTGTTTTGCATGCATGAATGTGATAATGCAGGGTGTTGAAAGGTGCCAAAGCAAACAAACAAAAAGCCACCAAGAACCACACCACAATCTACAACAGGTGTCTGCATGGAGAGAGTCTCCTCCATGAATGTTGAAGAGGTCTATTTATCCTGGGAGACACCTGGCCCAGGTGTTTCCCATGTAGCTGACGACCCTCTCAACTCCGCCCACCGGCATCCTAATAAGAAAACAAGAACAAAGACAGAATACGGCAGACAGAGTGGGAGGGTCGTCACATTCCCCCATAAAACCGGGGACCAACAAGGACCCCGGAACAACATACCAGCCTCCCAAATTGACACGTCCCAAATTGACACAGGCCTCTGCGTCCCAAATTGACACAGGCCTCTGCGTCCCAAATTGACACAGGCCTCTGCGTCCCAAATTGACACAGGCCTCTGCGTCCCAAATTGATGAGGGTTTACGTGTTCACACTTACAATTTGCCCCAGCCAACCTCCTCCCCAGACCTCAGCAACCTTCGCACAGGAAGCAACATTTAAGAGGAAAGAAAACAAGACCAGGAGGGAGCAGACAGGACAGAGAGAACATGACAATACGAAACAATGGTTAGTCACGTAAACATTAGGAACAGGGCGCACGAGAGAGCGCATCAGCAATCACGTTTTCAGTCCCCCGGATGTGCCTCACATCGAGATGGAATGATTGTAAAAATAAACACCATCGCATTATCCTCTGGTTTGGACACATCATGGACCTCAAAAAAGTGAGGGGGTTATGGTCGGTGTAGACCACAATAGGTACTACCCCCGACCCGACATACACTTCGAAGTGTTGTAGCGCCCAAATGAGTGCTAGCGCTTCCTTTTCAATAACCGAATAGTTCAACTGATAATCGTTAAACTTTTTAGAAAAGAAACTAACAGGCTTCTCAATCCCAGACACATCTGCTTGCAGCAAAACTGCACCTGCCCCCACATGACTAGCATCCACCTGCAAGGTAAATGACAAATCCATGCGAGGAGCAGCCAGCACTGGAGTTGAGGTAAGCAACCTCTTTGAATCTTCAAAAGCGTGTTGACAACGAGTAGACCAAACGTAAACAGCCTTAGCTTTCAGCATATCTGTCAAGGGAGCGACCACAGTAGAGAAGTTATTACAAAAACTACGGTAATAACCAATCATGCCCAAGAAACGCATCAGTTCCTTTTTAGTAGTTGGTGGTGGAAAAGCATCAATAGCCACCACTTTAGCCCGAACAGGACGCACTTCACCCTGCCCAACCACTTTTCCAAGGTATGTAACGGTCGCCTGAGCAAACTCACATTTTGCCAGATTGATTGTGAGGCGACCTGCAGCCAGACGTTCAAACAAGGCTTGAATACGGGACAGATGTTCTTCCCAAGTATCTGCATAGATCACTACATCGTCCAAATAAACAGCGCACCGGTCAGACCGGCGACAACCCTGTTCATAAGTCGCTGAAAAGTGGCAGGTGCATTGCGCAGACCGAAACTCATAACTGAATACGAGTACAGACCAAAGGGTGTAATAAAGGCAGAGATTTCACGTGCCCTACTCGTCAGTGGCACCTGCCAATAGCCTTTTAACAGGTCAAATTTGCTCACAAACTTAGCTGCACCGACTTGATCAACACAGTCCTCCATCCGAGGAAGAGGAAATGAATCTGGCTTTGTGACACTGTTTACCTTACTGTAGTCCGTACAAAAACGGTTTGTTCCATCCGGTTTACTGACCAAGATACAGGGAGAAGCCCAACTGGAGAAAGAAGGCTCTGCTATCTTACTCTCCAGCATGTACTTGACCTCAGCATCCAGACAACGTAGTTTCTCTGAAGAAACTCTATAGAACCGCTGACGAATGGGGTCAGCACCTCCAATGTCAATATCATGTTCTATTAAGTTTGTACGTGTAGGTGTATCAGAAAATAAACCTGGAAATCTCTGAATCAGACCAACCATCTCTTTCCGCTCATCAACAGGTAGGTGAGTGAGAAGACTGTCTAAAATATCCAGTGTTTCTGAATTTTTCAATCTACCCTGCAATATACAATCGTCAGGACCAGGAACATCTTCCTCCTCATGCACAGATCTAGCACGACAAGAACCCAAGGAAACAACGGTATCAGCCAAAAGAACAGGTTTACCGTCCTCTGTAGAATCCCACTGTTCAGTCTCAGAGGAACGTGCATAATAGGGTTTTAACAGATTTACATGGCACAGCTGGTGTGCTTTCCTCCGTTCTGGAGTGGCAACTAGATAATTTTGCTCAGTGTACTGGCGCACCACTGTATATGGACCTTGAAACTTGGCTTGAAAAGGAGAACCAACAATTGGCAGCAGAGCAAGAACCTGGTCACCTGGACTAAAGTGACGAGGCTCAGTTCGGCGATCAAATATGCCCTTCATCCTATCCTGTGAAGATGATAACTTCTCTTTAGCCATTTCACCAGCGGCATACAGCCGTCGCCGGAAATCACACACATACGAACACAGGGACTGAGGAGGCTCGGGAGACTTCCAGTCATCCTGGAGAACAGATAAAAGTCCACGCACCCTATGTCCAAACACAAGGTCATTTGGACTGAAACCTGTGCTCTCCTGTGAAACTTCCCTAGCGGCTAACAGTAACCAAGGCAACCCCTCCTCCCAATCCTTATCCATCTCAGTACAATAAGCTCTCAACAAAGACTTAAGTGTTTGATGGAAACGTTCCAGTGCTCCTTGACTTTGCGCGTGATAGGCGCTAGACACATTGTGTTTAATATGAAGCTGTTGAAGAACCTGACCAAACAGATTAGGGACCATTGTATATTATTGTATATTATACTTAGTTGCTTTAGTTAACAAGGGGCGCAACCTGACACACACACACACACACATCCCACTTCCCTTCACAGTCTGCACAAACAAAGCCCAATGAAATGGGGCTTAGAAACCTCAAGCTGATTCTTCTCACCAGACTAGACCGCCTTTGATGATCATGCGTTCTTTTATTTTTAAGGATTTGCTGAATATTTATTTTCCTGAACATCTAAAGATGGCGATGCAATGTGATATGATAATTTATGAGGAGGAGAAAGTAGGATAACTGTCTGTCTGTCTGTCTGTGTGTGTGTGCGTGTGTGTGTGTTCTCCACAGCGTACAAAGAGAAGATGAAGGAGATGTCTGTCCTGTCTCTCCTCTGCTCCTGCCTGTACCCAGAGACACGCAACAACCTGGTGGGAGAGTTCCAAGGTAAACAGCAAAGGCAACCAAGAGGCAATTAAAAACAAAAGTGAAAGTTTGATTTGCGGTAATATTATCACTACAAAGGCAGGATTTAGAGTTTCCCTCTGTGGGTTCCCTCTGTCCATCTCCTTCTTCTAGTAGCAGGCATGGAGGTGAAGCCCATCAACAAGCGTGCCTCTGGCCAGGCCTTCGAGGTGATCCTGAAGCCCCCCTCTCCGGTGTCGGACGCAGCCCACTGCGTCACCTCGCCCCCTAAGAAGGATGTCTCTCTGGAGGACATCCAGAAGAAGCTGGAGGCCGCTGAGGACCGGAGGAGAGTGAGTCCGTTAGCATAAGCGGACAACTTAATTCCGTCACTGTTTCAGCCTGAATCATGCTAGCATATGACACTTTGTCCTATCCTTCTTAGCCTATACGTTGGCTTGGCTTAGACTTTGACTGTTATACTTAATTACTAAGCAATGATCATATTCATCAGGCAAAGGCACTAAAACTAATTATTACCCTCTCGTTCCCACCTTGTATCTTGGATTATCCTGCATTCTACTCTATTCTGTTCTATTCTACTTTTTTCAATGATATTCTACTCTATTCTGTTCTATCACCGCTTCAGTCCCAGGAGGCCCAGGTTCTCAGGGCCCTGGCAGAAAAGCGGGAGCACGAGAGAGACGTGGTGATGAAGGCCATGGAGGAGAACAGCAACTTCAGCAAGATGGCAGAGGAGAAGCTGACCATGAAGATGGAGCAGATCAAGGAGAACCGCCAGGCCTACCTGGCCTCCATCATGGAGCGCCTGCAGGAGAAGGTGAGAATAGAGTTTGGTGGGAAAGATGGTAGGTGGAGACAGCAAGACCAGGGGAGTGGACAAATATTTGTCGGTAGGTGCTTCGAGCATCATTCCCGGATGAAACACTGGCCATTGTAGTTGAATATGTCAGCTGAAAGGGAAGCGTAAATTGACAGACTTGAACCAGAGAGTCTCAGGGCCGGGGTCAGTATTCAGAGGTGTCCAACATGGCAGCGTCTCTCTCTGTGTTGTCCTCAGGAGAGGCATGCCCAGGTGGTGCGCAGGAACAAAGAGCTGAGGGAAGAGCTGACAGCGTGAGCAGGCGAGGGGCGCCACAAACCATCGTACCCCCCTACAGCCACCCTCCTGTACCCTGTACTCCTCCGCCCCCTCCCAAGGGACTCCCCTGACAACCCCACTTCTACAGCACCCCCAGCGTCAGAAGACCCCCCCCCCCCAGAGTGAGGAGGAGGACCCACCGGCACCCCACACCAACAGCATTAGCAAATGGGGGGATTGCAAAAAAAATGACCAAAATGTCACCCACTCCTCCCTAATAAATAATGTTTTTGCTCGATTTCAAATGCTGAAAAAAAGAAAAGATGAAAAGCCAACCAAGTTATAGTCGGTATTGTTTTTTGTAAATACTTATTTTTTTGTTATATACAGTAGGATAGTACAGCAGAAGTATTGCAGTGTGCCATTTTAGCATTTTCTCTATCTATGGATGTACTTTTATTTATTTATTTATTTTTCTCAAACAAAAATCGTTTGCAGTTTCTCTCGTACTATAAGGCTTCTGTGTTGTTGTTCGCCAGCTAGCCGACGTGCGTTTTCTGACCATGTCTGTTTCTGTGTCAGTCAGTCAGTCAGTCAGTCAGTCAGTCAGTCAGTCAGTCAGTGTGGGGATGATGAAAATACAGGCTGCTCATTGACTTCCAGGAGAGCGACTAGCTAGACATTAGGAGAATACTACAGCTTTTATGAGACGATTCTCTCCTGTCTGTCTCTCTGATCTCCCACTCTCATGCATAGAGTAGTTCATTCACACACATGCAAGCGCACACACACGCACATACACAGACTGAGGAATTTGGCAAACATGACATGTCGTTTAAGAGGAGCTTGCTGAATTCTGTCAGTTGGGCATCGCAGAAGTCACATGACATCCTTGGTTCATACCGTGATGTCACAGAGGGGTGTTATGGTCCTTTCTCGTTCCCAAGACCCCCTTGCGTCATCTGTCAATCACTCTCTCAGCATGTACTGTATGTACCATCTTAGACGTATAGATAATGTAATCGTGCCTAGAATGCTACAAGCTCATATAGCGGTTAACGTTTAAGCAATGGTAGATCACTAAGTAACATCCATGTCCTTAAATAGGCTAATGGGCCCTCTCAGCTCTTTCATGTTGTGCCACAGAGGAACCAAGCCAAATGCTACTTACGGAGGTTTCACTCTCTATGGAGAATCATAGTTTGACTCTCTCACTATTGAGAATGAGTCATTGTACCGTCGTATCTTAACTGTGTACGGCAAACTATGGCACAGGAGAACAAGTAGGCAACATTAAGACACAAGAAAACAACCAACACACAGACATATAATAACATCTAGAAGATCCTGACATGACAATGCAAGACAAAGGGTGCATGTTTCAGTAAGGGTGTGTGAGAGAGTGTGTATGTTTCAGTAAGGGTGTGTGAGAGAGTGTGTATGTTTCAGTAGGGGTGGGTGGATGTGTGTGAGAGAGTGTGTATGTTTCAGTAAGGGTGTGTGAGAGAGTGTGTATGTTTCAGTAAGGGTGTGTGAGAGAGTGTGTATGTTTCAGTAGGGGTGGGTGGATGTGTGTGAGAGAGTGTGTATGTTTCAGTAAGGGTGTGTGAGAGAGTGTATGTTTCAGTAAGGGTGTGTGAGAGAGTGTGTATGTTTCAGTAGGGGTGGGTGGATGTGTGTGAGAGAGTGTGTATGTTTC
Source organism: Oncorhynchus gorbuscha (assembly GCF_021184085.1). NCBI lineage: Eukaryota > Metazoa > Chordata > Actinopteri > Salmoniformes > Salmonidae > Oncorhynchus > Oncorhynchus gorbuscha. Next base: position 13,683,191 of record NC_060181.1, on the reverse strand, counting down.
AGTAAGGGTGTGTGAGAGAGTGTGTATGTTTCAGTAAGGGTGTGTGAGAGAGTGTGTATGTTTCAGTAAGGGTGTGTGAGAGAGTGTGTATGTTTCAGTAGGGGTGGGTGGATGTGTGTGAGAGAGTGTGTATGTTTCAGTAAGGGTGTGTGAGAGAGTGTATGTTTCAGTAAGGGTGTGTGAGAGAGTGTGTATGTTTTAGTAAGGGTGTGTGAGAGAGTGTGTATGTTTCAGTAAGGGTGTGTGAGAGAGTGTGTATGTTTCAGTAGGGGTGGGTGGATGTGTGTGAGAGAGTGTGTATGTTTCAGTAAGGGTGTGTGAGAGAGTGTGTATGTTTCAGTAGGGGTGGGTGGATGTGTGTGAGAGAGTGTGTATGTTTCAGTAGGTGTGGGTGGATGTGTGTGAGAGTGTGTATGTTTCAGTAGGTGTGGGTGGATGTGTGTGAGAGTGTGTATGTTTCAGTAGGGGTGGGTGGATGTGTGTGAGAGTGTGTATGTTTCAGTAGGGGTGGGTGGATGTGTGTGAGAGTGTGTATGTTTCAGTAGGTGTGGGTGGATGTGTGTGAGAGTGTGTATGTTTCAGTAGGGGTGGGTGGATGTGTGTGAGAGTGTGTATGTTTCAGTAGGTGTGGGTGGATGTGTGTGAGAGTGTGTATGTTTCAGTAGGGGTGGGTGGATGTGTGTGAGAGAGTGTGTATGTTTCAGTAGGTGTGGGTGGATGTGTGTGAGAGTGTGTATGTTTCAGTAGGGGTGGGTGGATGTGTGTGAGAGAGTGTGTATGTTTCAGTAGGTGTGGGTGGATGTGTGTGAGAGTGTGTATGTTTCAGTAGGGGTGGGTGGATGTGTGTGCGCCTGTGCTGTTTCTCTGGTTTAGACCTTAATTATACCAGACAGGAGGTTGCTGTATATCCAACTGTCCATCACATACTAATGACATCACAGCGTCCTGTCTGCGACATCGCAACTTCCTGTCTGTGACATCACAGGGTCCTGTCTGTGACATCACAGGGTCCTGTCTGCGACTTCACAGCCTCCTGTCTGTGACGTCACAGGGTCCTGTCTGGGACATCACAGGGTCCTGTCTGTGACATCACAGGGTCCTGTCTGGGACATCACAGGGTCCTGTCTGCGACATCACAGGGTCCTGTCTGTGACTTCACAGCCTCCTGTCTGTGACGTCACAGGGTCCTGTCTGGGACATCACAGGGTCCTGTCTGGGACATCACAGGGTCCTGTCTGGGACATCACAGGGTCCTGTTGACATCACAGCGTCCTGTCTGTGACATCACAGCGTCCTGTCAGTGGTGATGAACCTGGCTGTCTCTCTCTCTCTTCCTGTTTGTGTGTTTTTCCCCTCCACATATATCTTTGTGAGCAAGCTGTGGTAATTAAAGGTTTGGGGTTCTGTGAATGATATTGGCTTTGTTTGTTCTTATTCTTTTTTGTTTTATTGCCTTTGAATATGACAAAAATAATTCAAAGGACCAATGAAAAGAAATATTTATATCTGTATTATCCTAGAATGTTTATTTCTGTCTCTGAATTAGTTTTGAGAAATAAAACAAAATATGGAAGAGACAAAGGAGAATAGGTGGTCTCCCACAGTTGTAGAGTCACATATGACCAGCAGGTGGGGACAAAAGATCACAGTTGGCAGTGCTGTAACACTGCCGTACAAGAAGGCAAGTTCCAGATTCCTCTTTGAATCTGCGTATTTCTCCAAAGCTCAGTTGTCCAGTTGACTGCACAACACTACCAGGACCTAGAATCCATGGAGACACTCAAGTTTTTTAATCATATATCTCTTGACACATTCATGAAAATAGTCAAGGCCTCTAAACCTGCATACTGGACCCTATTCCAAATAAACTACTGAAAGAGCTGCTTCCTGTGCTTGGCCCTCCTATGTTGAACATAATAAACGGCTCTCTATCCACTGGATGTGTACCAAACTCACTAAAATTGGCAGTAATAAAGCCTCTCTTGAAAAAGCCAAACCTTGACCCAGAAAATATAAAACATTATCGACCTATATCAAATCTCCCATTCCTCTCAACATTTTTTGAAAAAGCTGTTGAGCAGCAACCGACTGCCTTCCTGAAGACAAACAATGTATAAGAAACGCTTCAGTCTGGTTTTAGACCCCATCATAGCACTGAGGCTGCACTTGTGAAAGGTGGTAAATGACCTTTTAATGGCGTCAGACCAAGGTTCTACATCTGTCCTCGTTCTCCTAGACCTTAGTGCTGCTTTTGATACCATCGATCACCATTCTTTTGGAGAGGTTGGAAACCCAAATCGGTCTACACAGACAAGTTCAGATCTTATCTGTCGGAAAGATATCAGTTTATCTCTGTGGATGTTTTGTCCTCTGACAAATCAACTGTACGTTTCTGTGTTCCGTTTCAGGACCACTATTGTTTTCACTATATATTTCACCTCTTGGTGATGTCATTCAGAAACATCATGTTAACTTCCACTTGCTATGTGGATGACACACAGCTGTACATTTCGATGAAACATGGTGAAGCCCCAACATTTCCCTCCCTGGAAGCCTGTGTTTCAGACAGGAAGTTGATGGCGGCAAATGTTTTACTTTTAAACTCGGACCAAACAGAGATGCTAGTTCTAGGTCCCAAAAAAACAAAGCGATCTTCTGTAAAATCTTAAAATCTATCTTGATGGTTGTACAGTCGTCTCAAATGAAACTGTGAAGGACCTCAGCGTTACTCTGGACCCTGATCTCTCTTTTGACAAACATATCAAGAATATTTCAAGGATATTCTTGAAATATCTTCGTAACATTGCAAAAATCTGAAACTTTTTGTCCACAAATGATGCAGAAAAGGTCATCTATTCATTTGTCACTTCTCGATTGGACTACTGCAATGCTCTACTTTCTGGCTACCTGGATGACGCACTAAATAAAGTTAGTGCTAAACATAGCTGCTAGAATCCTGACTAGAACCCCAAAATGTAATCATATTACTCGAGTGCTAGCCTCTCTACACTGACTTCCAGCCCTGCAAGGGCTGATTTCAAGGTTTTACTGCTAACATACAAAGCATTACATGGACTTGCTCCTACCCATCTCTCTGATTTGGTCCTGCCGTACATACCTACACGTACGCTACGGTCACAAGACGCAGGCCTCCTTACTGTCCCTAGAATTTCTAAGCAAACAGCTGGAAGCAGGGCTTTCTCCTATAAAGCTCGATTTTTATGGAATGGTCTGCCTATCCATGTGAGACGCAGACTCGGTCTCGCCCTTTAAATATTTACTGAAAACGAATCTCTTCAGTAGGTCCTATGATTGAGTGTAGTTTGGCCCAGGGGTGTGAAAGTGAACGGAAAGCCACTGGAGCAACGAACCACCCTTGCTGTCTCTGCCTGGCCGGTTCTCCTCTCTCCGCTTGGATTCTCTGCCTCTGACCCTATTACAGGGGCTGAGTCACTGGCTTACTAGAGCTCTTCCATGCCATCCCTAGGAGGGGTGCGTCACTTGAGTGGGTTGAGTCACTGACGTGATCTTCCTGTCCGGTTTTGCGCCCCCTCGGTCTCATGCGGTGGGGGAGATCTTCGTGGGCTACACTCAGCCTTGTCTCAGGGTAGTAGGTCTTGCTGCTGCTCCAGTTTCAACTGTTCTGCCTGCGGCTTTGGAACCCTGACCTGTTCACCGGATGTGCTACCTTGTCCCAGACCTGCTGTTTTCTACTCTCTCTCTCTACCGCACCTGATGTCTCAGACTCTGAATGCTCAGCTATGAAAATCCAACTAACATTTACTCCTGAGATGCTGACCTGTTGCACCCTCTACAACCACTGTGATTATTATTATTTGACCCTGCTGGTAATCTATGAACGTTTGAACATCTTGGCCATGTTCTGCTATAATCTCCACCCGGCACAGCCAGAAGAGGACTGGCCACCCCTCAGAGCCTGGTTCCTCTCTAGGTTTCTTCCTAGGTTCCTGCCTTTCTAGGGAGTTTTTCCTAGCCACCGTACTTCTACATCTGCATTGCTTGCTGTTTGGGGTTTTAGGCTGGGTTTCTGTATAGCAGTTTGTGACATTTGCTGATGTAAAAAGGGCTTTATAAATAAATGTGATTGATTGATTGAAGTCCATCATTGGTTTGAGGGATTACATAAGAAAACACCAGACTGTAGTGTAGACTCTTCCCCCATTGTTACTGGTGAGAATCACCTTTCAAGTCGGGCAAACGAAACACAGGAAAAACGATAATGAGGATAGATGGAGACAGAAAGAGCGAAAGAGGGAGGGAAAGGGTGTGGGAGAGAGAGAAGATCATTTGGCTGAGCGTCGATGAAAGGAGGAAGCTGTTTTATCATTCCTCTGACGGGCAGCCCAGCACAAGTAACTTAGCGTGGGAGTCAAGCACACCGGGAGGAGAGTGGGCTGTAATCGTGGCTCTGGGACAAAGCAGCACTGTCTGCTCTCTCTCTCCTACCTCTCCCCTCTCTCCCCTCTCCATCTCGCCATTCCCTGCCCCCCACACTACCCTCTGTCTCTCCTCTCTCTCTATGTCCTCCTCCCTCCTCCCCTCCCTCTCTCCCCACACTACCCTCTGTTTCCCCTCTCTCTCTCTGTCCTCCTCTCTCCCCCTCCTCCCCCTCTTCCCACTCCCACCCGGTAGGGCCCGCCAGGCTGCCATTGTTCAGGATATCCCCTCGTTGTTAATAGCTTCCTGTACACTCAGAGAGGCCACAGAAAGAGACCCAGAGGCTGTGGTTGATGCCGGGCGTTGACTGTCACAGCACAGCAGAGAACACCACAGGGACAGAGACAGAGATAGAGACAGGAACAGGGATTATTCCCACTGGGCACACCACATCATTTCTACGTGGAAAATTGGGTAATATTTGGTTGAGACGTTGATAAATGAGATTACAACCTGTAGTCACATACTCAAAAACACAGCCCAAAGTTAGTTGGATTGACAATGTGTTAATCACTATGCTTTTAAGCATCTAAAAGCACAACCAAATTCCAATAGAAAAACAATGTAGGATTTTTGGTATAGTCGTCACCCAAATGTCTATCACTGCGCTTTAAACCATTAAAAAGCACAGCAAAGTTCAAATTGGAATAAAATGTCAGGTATTTTGTTTATTTATACAACTGATTAATCTGTTATCACTGTGATTCCTCTAATAAGAGAGACAAATATCAACATTTAAAGGAGATGTATGTACTGCTTGCATAGTTCCATCTGAGCCACTTACTTAATCCCATTCTTTAACTTTAATTTTTGGTTGGAGTTGGAGACGTGAACCCAACCTATCATTTGTTAACTTGTCGACAAGTTATCAGGATATTTACTGTATTTCAAAAGTTATATTTAATTGTGCTTGTTTGGTAACGCAATCAAAAAGCAACATTTGAAGGAGATTTATCATCTGCTTGGATAGTTCCATCTGTAACACTGACTTAGTGTGGGTTTAATTCCAGTTTGTCTAACAAATTAATCATTTATATGTTGTATTAAAGTCTCCATCTCAACCAAAAATCTAACTAAAAGATTAGGACTGAATCAAATCAAACTTTAAATGCTCTTTAAATAAAGTTTAATTTGATTTAGTCCTATTGTTTAACTTGCATTTTTGGTTGAGATGGAGGTGTGAATTCCACTCACTAAGTCAGTGTTACAAATGGAGCTATCCAAGCAGAATAGAAATTATATTTTGGTCGTCAACCAAAGATAATTCAATATTACTTTTGTAATAAAGTAAATAGCCTGAAGTTAAGTTACATTAAAGTTATTGTAACATTCAACCTTTAAATGAGTAACACATCCACGGCCACATTCTGAGGTTATTGTAACTATATATTGTCTTGTGTAATCATATAAAGTCAGCATGTTCACAATAATCTGTGCAGAATCTCGAACAGCACTGATCACTTGCACCGTGACATTTTAATGTCTACTCAAAATGGGACTGTAATATATAGTCTATATACTGTATCTCTGAGCAAAGATACAGGGACACTGCAGTGTGTTTGAGGGATTGTTCCCATATGTTGAAGATTATGTATTATTCATTAATTAATTCACAATCAAAATGTTTTAATGGAGAAGAGTGTCGTGCCTCCACCACTTTTTATGGGTCATATAATATTATAGAATGTAAAAAGTGAACAGCCCGCTATACAAGCATTTAGCTAGGTATTACTGTTGGAGCTAGAAACACAAGCATTTAGCTAGGTATTACTGTTGGAGCTAGAAACACAAGCATTTAGCTAGGTATTACTGTTGGAGCTAGAAACACAAGCATTTAGCTAGGTATTACTGTTGGAGCTAGAAACACAAGCATTTAGCTAGGTATTACTGTTGGAGCTAGAAACACAAGCATTTAGCTAGGTATTACTGTTGGAGCTAGAAACACAAGCATTTAGCTAGGTATTACTGTTGGAGCTAGAAACACAAGCATTTAGCTAGGTACTGTTACTAGAAACACAAGCATTTAGCTAGGTATTACTGTTGCATTTAGCTAGGTATTACTGAGCTAGAAACACAAGCATTTAGCTAGGTATTACTGTTGGAGCTAGAAACACAAGCATTTAGCTAGGTATTACTGTTGGAGCTAGAAACACAAGCATTTAGCTAGGTATTACTGTTGGAGCTAGAAACACAAGCATTTAGCTAGGTATTACTGTTGGAGCTAGAAACACAAGCATTTAGCTAGGTATTACTGTTGGAGCTAGAAACACAAGCATTTAGCTAGGTATTACTGTTGGAGCTAGAAACACAAGCATTTAGCTAGGTATTATTACTAGAAACACAAGCATTTAGCTAGGTATTACTGTTGGAGCTAGAAACACAAGCATTTAGCTAGGTATTACTGTTGGAGCTAGAAACACAAGCATTTAGCTAGGTATTACTGTTGGAGCTAGAAACACAAGCATTTAGCTAGGTATTACTGTTGGAGCTAGAAACACAAGCATTTAGCTAGGTATTACTGTTGGAGCTAGAAACACAAGCATTTAGCTAGGTATTACTGTTGGAGCTAGAAACACAAGCATTTAGCTAGGTATTACTGTTGGAGCTAGAAACACAAGCATTTAGCTAGGTATTACTGTTGGAGCTAGAAACACAAGCATTTAGCTAGGTATTACTGTTGGAGCTAGAAACACAAGCATTTAGCTAGGTATTACTGTTGGAGCTAGAAACACAAGCATTTAGCTAGGTATTACTGTTGGAGCTAGAAACACAAGCATTTAGCTAGGTATTACTGTTGGAGCTAGAAACACAAGCATTTAGCTAGGTATTACTGTTGGAGCTAGAAACACAAGCATTTAGCTAGGTATTACTGTTGGAGCTAGAAACACAAGCATTTAGCTAGGTATTACTGTTGGAGCTAGAAACACAAGCATTTAGCTAGGTATTACTGTTGGAGCTAGAAACACAAGCATTTAGCTAGGTATTACTGTTGGAGCTAGAAACACAAGCATTTAGCTAGGTATTACTGTTGGAGCTAGAAACACAAGCATTTAGCATTTAGTAGGTATTACTGTTGGAGCTAGAAACACAAGCATTTAGCTAGGTATTACTGTTGGAGCTAGAAACACAAGCATTTAGCTAGGTATTACTGTTGGAGCTAGAAACACAAGCATTTAGCTAGGTATTACTGTTGGAGCTAGAAACACAAGCATTTAGCTAGGTATTACTGTTGGAGCTAGAAACACAAGCATTTAGCTAGGTATTACTGTTGGAGCTAGAAACACAAGCATTTAGCTAGGTATTACTGTTGGAGCTAGAAACACAAGCATTTAGCTAGGTATTACTGTTGGAGCTAGAAACACAAGCATTTAGCTAGGTATTACTGTTGGAGCTAGAAACACAAGCATTTAGCTAGGTATTACTGTTGGAGCTAGAAACACAAGCATTTAGCTAGGTATTACTGTTGGAGCTAGAAACACAAGCATTTAGCTAGGTATTACTGTTGGAGCTAGAAACACAAGCATTTAGCTAGGTATTACTGTTGGAGCTAGAAACACAAGCATTTAGCTAGGTATTACTGTTGGAGCTAGAAACACAAGCATTTAGCTAGGTATTACTGTTGGAGCTAGAAACACAAGCATTTAGCTAGGTATTACTGTTGGAGCTAGAAACACAAGCATTTAGCTAGGTATTACTGTTGGAGCTAGAAACACAAGCATTTAGCTAGGTATTACTGTTGGAGCTAGAAACACAAGCATTTAGCTAGGTATTACTGTTGGAGCTAGAAACACAAGCATTTAGCTAGGTATTACTGTTGGAGCTAGAAACACAAGCATTTAGCTAGGTATTACTGTTGGAGCTAGAAACACAAGCATTTAGCTAGGTATTACTGTTGGAGCTAGAAACACAAGCATTTAGCTAGGTATTACTGTTGGAGCTAGAAACACAAGCATTTGGCTAGGTATTACTGTTGGAGCTAGAAACACAAACATTTGGCTAGGTATTACTGTTGGAGCTAGAAACACAAGCATTTAGCTAGGTATTACTGTTGGAGCTAGAAACACAAGCATTTAGCTAGGTATTACTGTTGGAGCTAGAAACACAAGCATTTAGCTAGGTATTACTGTTGGAGCTAGAAACACAAGCATTTAGCTAGGTATTACTGTTGGAGCTAGAAACACAAGCATTTAGCTAGGTATTACTGTTGGAGCTAGAAACACAAGCATTTAGCTAGGTATTACTGTTGGAGCTAGAAACACAAGCATTTAGCTAGGTATTACTGTTGGAGCTAGAAACACAAGCATTTAGCTAGGTATTACTGTTGGAGCTAGAAACACAAGCATTTAGCTAGGTATTACTGTTGGAGCTAGAAACACAAGCATTTAGCTAGGTATTACTGTTGGAGCTAGAAACACAAGCATTTAGCTAGGTATTACTGTTGGAGCTAGAAACACAAGCATTTAGCTAGGTATTACTGTTGGAGCTAGAAACACAAGGATTTAGCTAGGTATTACTGTTGGAGCTAGAAACACAAGCATTTGGCTAGGTATTACTGTTGGAGCTAGAAACACAAGCATTTAGCTAGGTATTACTGTTGGAGCTAGAAACACAAGCATTTAGCTAGATATTACTGTTGGAGCTAGAAACACAAACATGTTGCTACACCCACGATAACATCGGCAAAATATGTGTGTGACCAACAAACTGATTTGAAACACAATTTCTAAGAAATCCTCTATAGGATGTGAGATAGAAAAACTCCATCTTGTCTTGGCCATGGAAGAGCCTAGAAAAACATAATCTTGTCTTGGCCATGGAAAGGTCTAGAAAAACATTGTCTTGGCCATGGAAAGGTCTAGAAAAACATTGTCTTGGAAAGGTCCTTCTCAGCTGGTGAACTGAGTTGAGTTCATAGTGATGGTGAGACCTCTATTGATCTATATGGTCAGTTTAGTCTGTGTGGAGGGGGGTTAAAGATAGTTCAGAAAGCCCCTATCTCCATGCCCCAGGGCCGGTAGGGCTGCTTCCCCAAGCTGGCCTGGCTGGAGGGGGTGTAGGCAGGGGAGCTGAGGGTGCTGGGGGACAGCAGGGGGAAGGCACTGAAGGGGAAGGGGAATGCCGACAGGGTGGAGAGGGAGGACAGAGAGAGGGGAGGAGAGAGCTTGGCGGTCACGGTGGCTGAGGAGGTCACGGTGAGGTTCAGTCCCGGGGGGAAGGGGGCAACGCTGGGGGGGACGTGGCGAGGGCCCCCCTGGGAGTGGCTGTGCTCAGAGAGGGGGATGGCACCGCTAAGCCTGCTGGGAGCATGGCCATGGGGCGAGGAACGTGGTGCTCTCTCAATCGGAGAGGAGGAGGATGAAGGAGTAGAAGAGGAGGATGACGGAGGGCTGTTGGAGGCGCTCCGTGGTAACTGTAACGTCGCCCCCTGCTGATGTTGATGGTGCTGCTGCCGGAGGAGAAGGTGGGCCAGGTGGGCGGAAGGGGGCGACGCAAAGGCAGAGCCCCAGGCCAGGTGCCCTATCCCAGAGATGGTGAGGGCCTCTCTCTGGGACGTGTAGCTATTCAGGTGGGAGACCAGACGGATCCTCAGGGGGTCAGCGCTGTCCAGCCCCTCGATGATGCTCAGGTAGCGGGCTGTCTCAGCCAGACACTCCCTGAAACCCAGACCTCGGTAGTCCGTGGCCAGAGCACGAGCATCAAAGTAACCTAGAAGGGAGAGGGAAACAAGAACGGTTAATGAGGTGTTTTCAGCTAATAACACCAAACAAGTAGAGCTGGAATAGCAGATGTCTAAGGAAGTGTACAGAAGTCTATTAATAACAATCCATTGGCCCCAGGGTGTGTCAAGCCAGGGAGAGTTAAAGTAAGGCTGTCTGACCTGTTTTGACTATTGTAGACCTATTGGTGTGTTATTCAACATCTAAATCATTTATTAAAAGATTAAATTAGATGTGCATACAGTAGCTTGTGTTTCCAGAACAACTCAGTGAAAGATATTATCCATATCACTAACCGTATAGTCAATCAATATTATGGCACTTCAAAAACATGTTACAGTAATAATGAATTTATTATGGTTATTTATTCTAGTATTTAAAAAAAATATAGTGTACCTTTTCCTCCAGCAGCATGAAGCATCTTCAAATGTTCCACCGTCATCTGCAGAATCTCTGCTTTCTCCAGTTTAGCTGAACCCTGCAGGATTGCAGAATGCACATTAATTAAACGGCATTGAATATCTTTAAATCGTTTAATATATAAACGGGACATTTTTTATTCGTTATTTTCTGAAAACGTGCAGAGAATGTATGAACATGATTTTTCTCTACGAGTTCAAAGCACTATATGGTATCCTGTCAAACATGTTGATGTGGCGTTGGTTTTATGAAAGACCCGCGGGTCGGATCTCACCTGCTTCTCAAACGCGCTGGGGACCAGTCTACGCAGCTCGGTGAGGCTGTTGTTGATTCTGTCGCGGCGCCGTTTTTCAATGATCTGTAAGAGAGATTGGAACATCTAGTCATTGCAGAAAGAGAACATTTAGCTAGTGTAAAAACATGCGTATTACACACTTTTATGCACAACAATTCAAATGAGATATTGGGGAAATGTAGGTTACTCACTCCTCGACGGCGCTTCCTCGCATTCACTTGAGTTTTTGTTGACGGAGACATCGGCCCAAGGGGTGAAATGACGTTCCTGAAAGAAAAACACATACAATTATTATATTAATGTGTATTCTTTTTAGTGGTTCCCAACCTTGACCCCTGGTTGGGAGCCACTTAGATATTGCCACGAAAATGACCAAATTGCGCAATTCAGTTTCTGCTTTTCACACGTCTTTTCTTAAACAGCACCAACAGGATTCGGAACGTATAATAGTAACGCAGTAAAAACGCAAATGAAACCAAATATTGGACACAAACGTACCCATTTTCATCCGCACTCTCCTTCTCAACCTCAATGTTCTCGTCCAGCTCGCTGTCCGATGAGCTAAAATCGTGATTCCGTTTCATTTTAATCCGCTGCTGTTTTTCCCTCGTTCAGAGTACAGTACAGTGTATATATATATATACATATATAAAGTCCAATTCTCCGAGTCGCTGTGCGTCTGTCAGGTACACCTCGAGTTGATCCGTTTGAAGGACCAAGCCTTCCCACTGTATCATTTCTACACGACTGCCACCCAGGAGGGGCGGGACATGGCACCATAACTTGCCAATTACGAGACAGCCATGAGTTTGAGTGACAGAACAGTTGCAAGCAAACTCTATGGCCCAGACACACCCCGTTCTATGAATAAGTTTGACAGGGGTCCAATAGACTTTCGGTTCGTGACACACTCGCCCCAGTGTCCGTCCGTCCATCCGCAAGCACTGTGGCTGTCTGTCCCGGTTGTGAGGAGTGGCTGGCGGGCTGTCAGCACGCGCTGGTCGTGGGAAAGTTTCTTAGCCCAAGGCTGATAACCAATCAGGGGCGACGCCGTCTCCGGCGTTTGGAATGAATGGGGCAATTGGTCGGGGCGACGGGCGGTCTAGAGGCTAGCGTGTGAACCTGTAATCCAATACTAACTCATCAAAAAGAGAGCCAGTGTACAAAATCAAACTATGAAGTCTAATCCTACCCACCACGGAGCGGAGGGAGCGACGTAATGCGTTGTAAAAGCGCTTTAGGGACTGGGGAGGATGGGGACTGTGCCACAAAAAAGTTAGAACGCTTCTCCAGTGTGTCACCGCTACACCACATCCCCTGTGGGTCCCAATAATGGCCACGCTCCCAAATCAATTGACAGACATTGTTGTGCGTTTGTATATCCCCTCTCATCATGTGACAATCAGATACAACTCTTACTGTTGAAGTGTTTTCATGTCACACACATTCGTACTCACTCTCTCACACACATGCTGTTCCTGTTCTCTGTGAGGATCTTATTGTAGAGAAGGAAGCTGGGTTTATGGACCTGGTGTAAAAGAAGACAGGTGGGTCTGGAATCTCTCACTTGCAGACATCTTCAAAATCCTTCAAAAATATATTTGGAAAAGATTGTCTTCATGCAGCTACTCATGATTCATTCAGGTATTAGACATAGAAATCAGTTGAAATATGAATTTAAATGTTTCCATGTTTGAAGGCTTTCTATTACACTACAATAAGAGGAACAATGGAGTGATGCTAATATGTTCTGCTGGTCTTTTCCAAGAGTGACAGCCTGGCACGTTTCTCCGCCTCCTGCCACTATGACCCGACCACACACATATTATAATACAAGGAGGAAACGTGAGAGGGTCACAGCTGTATGACCCCTGTCCATATGATCTTAGTCATTATGATCTGAAAGGTAAAACTGATCCTAGAACAGCACTCCTACTCTGAGACTCTATATGAACGGTTGATCCTTATCTCTGTGAGTCACTGGACTAACAGGTGGCTGTACTAACCCCCAGGCAGCTGTACTAACCCCCAGGTGGCTGGACTAACCCCCAGGCAGCTGTACTAACCCTCAGGTGGCTGTACTAACCCCCAGGCAGCTGTATTAACCCCCAGGCAGCTGTACTAACCCCCAGGCAGCTGTACTAACCCCCAGGCAGCTGTACTAACCCCCAGGCAGCTGTATTAACCCCCAGGCAGCTGGACTAACCCCCAGGTGGCTGTACTAACCCCCAGGCAGCTGTATTAACCCCAGACAGCTGTATTAACCCCCAGGTGGCTGTACTAACCCCCAGGTGGCTGTACTAACCCCCAGGTGGCTGTACTAACCCCCAGACAGCTGTATTAACCCCCAGGTGGCTGTACTAACCCCCAGGTGGCTGTACTAACCCCCAGGTGGCTGTACTAACCCCCAGGCAGCTGAATTAACCCCCAGGCAGCTGTACTAACCCCCAGGCAGCTGTATTAACCCCCAGGCAGCTGTATTAACCCCCAGACAGCTGTATTAACCCCCAGGTGGCTGTACTAACCCCCAGGTGGCTGTACTAACCCCCAGGTGGCTGTACTAACCCCCAGGTGGCTGTACTAACCCCCAGACAGCTGTATTAACCCCCAGGTGGCTGTACTAACCCCCAGCTGGCTGTACTAACCCCCAGGTGGCTGTACTAACCCCCAGGCAGCTGTATTAACCCCCAGGCAGCTGTAACCCCCAGGTGGCTAACCCCCAGGCAGCTGGATTAACCCCCAGGCAGCTGTATTAACCCCCAGGCAGCTGTACTAACCCCCAGGCAGCTGGACTAACCCCCAGGCAGCTGTACTAACCCCCAGGCAGCTGTATTAACCCCCAGACAGCTGGACTAACCCCCAGGCAGCTATGCTAACCCCCAGGCAGCTGCTAACCCCCAGGCAGCTGGACTAACCCCCAGGCAGCTGGACTAACCCCCAGGCGGCTGTATTAACCCCCAGGCAGCTGGACTAACCTCCAGGCAGCTGGACTAACCCCCAGGCAGCTGGACTAACCTCCAGGCAGCTATACTAACCCCCAGGCAGCTGTACTAACCCCCAGACAGCTGTACTAACCCCCAGGCAGCTGGACTAACCCCCAGGCAGCTGGACTAACCCCCAGGCAGCTGTATTAACCCCCAGGCGGCTGTATTAACCCCCAGGCAGCTGGACTAACCTCCAGGCAGCTGTACTAACCCCCAGGCAGCTGGACTAACTCCCAGGCAGCTGTATGCATAGTAGTCTTCAGGCTGGGAGAAGAGACGAGCTGCCTTGTTTAGAAACATGAATGAGAGGAAGCTCTTAGGGCTGTTTTCATGTTGTTATTGCTGCCTGCTACCAGCTAGTCTCAGGTTCAAACATGACACAGGCACTCCCACAAACTCCTATATTCTGCTGATTGTTAGTGGCTTGACGGGCTGCGAGTCGGATGCTGGGTTCCCACGCTGCTGTTATTTTCTGCTCTGTTGTCTCTGTACTCCAGGCTCATCACATGTTGTGATTTCAGAGTGCTGCCTTTGAAGGTGACCAAGGAACACACACATGAGCGCACACACACACAAACTCATTCGTACACGCACGCCCACACATCCAAATCAAATCAAATGTTATTGGTCACATACACGTGATTAGCAGATGTTATTGAGGGTGTAGTGAAATGCTTGTGCTTCTAGCCCCGGCAGTGCAGTAATATCTAACAAGTAATATCTAACAAGTAATATCTAACAAATTACACAATATACACCCAATACACACAAATCTAAGTAGGAATGAATTAAGACTATATACACACTACAGTTCAAAAGTTTGGGGTCACTTAGAAATGTCCTTGTTTTTGAAAGAAAAGCACAAAGCACATGACTATTGTAACTGGAAATGGCTGATATTTAATGGAATATTAAATACATAGGCGTACACAGGCCCATTATCAGCAACCATTGCTCCTCTGTTCCAATGGCATGTTGTGTTAGCTAAGTTTATCATTTTAAAAGGCTAATTGATCATTAGAAAACCCTTTTGCAATTATGTTAGTACAGCTGAAAACTGTTGTTCTGATTAAAGAAGCAATAAAACTGGTCTTCTTTAGACTAGTTGAGTATCTGGTGCATCAGCATTTGTGGGTTCGATTACAGGCTCAAAATGGCCAGAAACAAATAACTTTCTTCTGAATCTTTCTGGCCATTTTGAGTCTGTAATCAAACCCACATATGATGATGCTCCACATACTCAACTAGATACTCGACCAGTTTTATTGCTTCTTTAATCAGAACAACAGTTTTCAGCTGTGCTAACATAATTGCAAAAGGGTTTCTAATGATCAATTACCCTTTTAAAATTAAAACTTAGATTAGCTAACACAACATGCCATTGGAACAGAGGAATGATTGTTGCTAATAATGGGCCTCTGTACGCCTATGTCATTTACAACATTAACAATGTCTACACTGTATTTCTGATCAATTTGATGTTATTTTAACCCCCCTCCGCTAGCCAATCAGACTGAAGCTCAGTCAGTCATATCCCATGGTCGGCTTGGGGTCTTGGTCCTGTGACTGTCTGCCACACGTAGGCCCTGTGTAGTCTACTGCAGAATTTCATTACTCAAATTTTGTTATGCCAAACCCTCTTTTTCCCTGCCAAGCAAAGGGGGAATACTCTGTCTACTGATTGATTGATGAAGTAAAGGATCAGTTGAAAGGGAAAGTTTGGGAAACCTTGCTCTAACCAACATGGGATCAGTTAGCGACTAAAGGCATGAGCCTTGTCGCCATCCATGCCTTGTAGACAAAGGAAAGGCTTGCTTTGTCTCCACTCACTTGGAGAGGAAGCACCGGCTAATTCTCCTTGAGACGTGTGTGACACCCGCTCATTGTGAGGGGGGTGACATTATTTGTTTGGCCGTGTTCGGTGGTCTGTACACACACACACACACACACACACACACTGCCCGTCCATCATCCTCCTGGGTTTGTTTCTGGCGGTCTCTCTCTCTCTCTCTCACACCGTGCTTGACTCCATTCTTCACCCCTGTCCAAAGTGATTACACACAGTGCATGTGTGTGTGTGCGTGTGTGTGTATATGGAGTATGTGTTCAAGTGGTAACCCATTGACCTCCATTCCTATTATTACTTTGTCCCATCCCCCAAGGGAAGTGCTCTAGGGCCCCTCTGTCTCTCACAGTCAATCTACCACAGCCAGGTTTGATTGACTGAAGTCAGGAGGGTGACTTCCCATTGCCATGTATATTCAATGCATAATCATAATGCCCACTTGTTGAATCCACTTGTTGGATGGAACTATGTTAGACATTATAAGACATTTAACACGACCAAAAATGGTGCCAAAGTTCATCCCAAGGGAACACACTAGTGTACTTCTTACATCTTCATTATTTCCCAGCAATATTGGACTGTGCTTGTTGATTTTAGAATGGCGCACTCTTGTAAATATGCAACTGCAGTAGCTATATGTGTTGTGCTGGAGGGAGTTTCTAGATGAGGAAATGGGCCGACAGGTTTAATGTGAGTCAATTTTTACTCCCGGGGGGTAGTAGCATTGACACCTAGAGACCACAGACTCATCCCCGGGGAGGGAAGGGGGGTGTACCTTCATCTAAATTCGGATTTGGGGGACTGGATGTATGCTTGAGGGCAAGAACAACGAGCAAAAGATTAGATTGTCCCTGTTCATTTTAGCACTTTGAATGGTATGTTGATGCCAGTCAAAGTGTGATGTATTGCTGGTGAAATAATTTGAGGCAAATGCATATTCAGAATACAGTGTAAAATGTATACTTGCAAAAATATAAACGCAACATGTAAAGTGTTGGTACCATGTTTCATGAGCTAAAATAAAAGATAATTGACATTTTCCATACTCTCAAATTTGTTTACATCCCTGTTAGTGAGCATTTCTCATTTGTCAAGATAGTCTATCCACCTGACAGGTGTTGTATATAAAGAATCTGATTAAACAGTATGATCATTCCACAGGTGCACCTCATGTTGGGGACAATAAAATGCCACTAAAATGTGCAGTGTTCTCTAACAACACAATGCCACAGATGGCTGAAGTTTTGAGGGAGCGTGCAATTGGCATGCTGGCCGCAGCAATGTCCACCAGAGCTGTTGCCAGAGAATGTTATGTTAATTTCTCTACCATAAACCGCATCCAACGTCATTTTAGAGAATTTGAATGACGTCCAACCAGCCTCACACCGTAGACCACCTGTAACCACACCAGCCCAGGACCTCCACATCCAGATTCTTCACCTGCAAGATCATCTGAGACCAACCACCCAGGCAGCTGATAAAACTGTGGGTTTGTATAACCTAATAATTATTGCAAAAAACTGTCAGAAACCGTCTCAGGGAAGCTCATCTGCGTGCTTGTCGTCCTCACCAGGGTCTTGTCGTCCTCACCAGGTTCTTGGCCTGACTGCAGTTTGGCATCATAACCAACTTCAGTGTGCAAATTGCTCACCTTCGATGGCCACTGGTATGCTGGAGAAGTGTGCTCTTCACTGATGAATCCTAGTTTGAACTGTACCGGGCAGATGGCAGACAGCATGAATGTCTTCCGGGCGAGCGGTTTGCCGATGTCAACGTTGTGAACAGAGTGCCCCACGGTGGCAGTGGGGTTATGGTATGTTATGGTTATGGTATGGGTAGGCTTAGGCTATGGACAACAAACACCATTGCATTTTATCAATGGCAATTTGAATGCATACCATGACGAGATCCTGAGGCCCATTGTCGTGCCATTCATCCGCCGCAATCACCTCATGTTTCAGCATGATAATATACACGGCCCCATGTGGCAAAGAACTGTACTCAATCCCTAGAAGCTCAAAATATCCCAGTTCTTCCATTGCCTGCATACCAGACATGTCACCCATTGAGCACGTTTGGAATGCTCTGGATCAACAGGTACGACAGCATGTTCTGTACAATATCCAGCAACTTCTCACAGCCATTAAAGAGGAGTGGGACAACATTCCATAGGCCACAATCAACAGCCTGATCGACTCTATGCAAAGGAGATGTGTTGCGCTACATAAGGCAAGTGGTGGTCACACCAGATACTGACTGGTTTTCTGATACACGCCCCTACTTTTTTTAAGGTATCTGTGATGAACAGTCTCTCCACATCCTCCACATGCACCATATCCTCAAAGATCCTCCACATCCTTCAAGCTCCTCCACATCCTCCAATCTCCTCCACATCCTCCAAGTCTCTCCACATCCTCAACATCCTCAAAGCCCCTCCACATCCTCCAAGTCTCTCCACATCCTCCACATTTTCCAAGTCTCTCCACATCCTCCAAGCTCCTCCAAGTCTCTCCACATCCTCCAAGCTCCTCCAAGTCTCTCCACATCCTCCAAGCTCCTCCACATCCTCCAAGTCTCTCCACATCCTCCAAGTCTCCCCACATCCTCCAAGCTCCAAGTCTCTCCACATCCTCCAAGTCTCCCCACATCCTCCAAGCTCCAAGGCTCTCCACATCCTCTAAGCTCCTCTACACCCTCCAAGTCTGTCCACATCCTCTAAGCTCCTCTACACCCTCCAAGCTACTTCACATCATCTAAGCTCCTCTACACCCTCCAAGTGTCTCCACATCCTACACATCCTCTAAGCTCCTCTCCACCCTCAAAGTCTCTCCACATCCTCCACATCCTCCAAGCTCCTCCAAATCCTCCAAGTCTCTCCACATCCTCCAAGTCTCTCCACATCCTCCAAGTCTCTCCACATCCTCTAAGCTCCTCCACACCCTCCAAGTCTCTCCACACACTCCAAGCTCCTCCACACCCTCCAAGTCTCTCCACATCCTCCAAGCTCCTCCACATCCTCCACATCCTCCAAGCCCCCTACACATCCTACACATCCTACACATCCTCCAAGCTCCTCCACATCCTACAAGCCCCTACACAACCTCCACATCCTACACATCCTCAAAGCCCCTCCACATCCTCCAAGTCTCTTCACATCCTCTAAGCTCCTCCACACCCTCCAAGTCTCTCCACATCCTCCAAGCTCCTCCACATCCTACACATCCTCCAAGCCCCTACACATCCTACACATCCTACACATCCTCAAAGCCCCTACACATCCTCCAAGTCTCTCCACATCCTCCATGTCTCTCCACTTCCTCCAAGCTCCTCCAAGTCTCTCCACATCCTCCAAGCTCCTCCACATCCTCCAAGTCTCTCCACATCCTCCACATCCTCCAAGGCCCTCCACATCCTCTAAGCTCCTCCACATCCTCCATATCCTCCAAGTGCCTCTACATCCTCCAAGCCCCTACACATCCTAAACATCCTCCACATCCTACACATTCTCCAAGCCCCTACACATCCTCCACATCCTCCACATCCTACACATTCTCCAAGCCCCTACACATCCTCCACATCCTCCACATCCTACACATCCGCCAAGCCCCTCCACATCCTACACATCCGCCAAGCCCCTACACACCCTACACATCCTACATATCCTCCACATCCTCCACACCATCCAAGCTCCTCCACATCCTCCAAGCTCCTACACATCCTCAACATCCTCAAACCCCCTCCAAGTCTCTCCACATCCTCCAAGCTCCTCCACATCCTCCAAGTCTCTCCACATCCTCCAAGTCTCCCCACATCCTCCAAGCTCCAAGTCTCTCCACACATCCTCCAAGTCTCCCCACATCCTCCAAGCTCCAAGGCTCTCCACATCCTCTAAGCTCCTATACACCCTCCAAGTCTGTCCACATCCTCTAAGCTCCTCTACACCCTCCAAGCTACTTCACATCATCTAAGCTCCTCTACACCCTCCAAGTGTCTCCACATCCTACACATCCTCTAAGCTCCTCTCCACCCTCAAAGTCTCTCCACATCCTCCACATCCTCCAAGTCTCTCCACATCCTCCATGTCTCTCCACTTCCTCCAAGCTCCTCCAAGTCTCTCCACATCCTCCAAGCTCCTCCACATTCTCCAAGTCTCTCCACATCCTCCACATCCTCCAAGGCCCTCCACATCCTCTAAGCTCCTCCACATCCTCCATATCCTCCAAGTGCCTCTACATCCTCCAAGCCCCTACACATCCTAAACATCCTCCACATCCTCCACATTCTCCAAGCCCCTACACATCCTCCACATCCTCCACATCCTACACATTCTCCAAGCCCCTACACATCCTCCACATCCTCCACATCCTACACATCCGCCAAGCCCCTCCACATCCTACACATCCGCCAAGCCCCTACACACCCTACACATCCTACATATCCTCCACATCCTCCACACCATCCAAGCTCCTCCACATCCTCCAAGCTCCTACACATCCTCAACATCCTCAAACCCCCTCCAAGTCTCTCCACATCCTCCAAGCTCCTCCACATCCTCCAAGTCTCTCCACATCCTCCAAGTCTCCCCACATCCTCCAAGCTCCAAGTCTCTCCACATCCTCCAAGTCTCCCCACATCCTCCAAGCTCCAAGGCTCTCCACATCCTCTAAGCTCCTATACACCCTCCAAGTCTGTCCACATCCTCTAAGCTCCTCTACACCCTCCAAGCTACTTCACATCATCTAAGCTCCTCTACACCCTCCAAGTGTCTCCACATCCTACACATCCTCTAAGCTCCTCTCCACCCTCAAAGTCTCTCCACATCCTCCACATCCTCCAAGCTCCTCCAAATCCTCCAAGTCTCTCCACATCCTCCAAGTCCCTCCACATCCTCCAAGTCTCTCCACATCCTCTAAGCTCCTCCACACCCTCCAAGTCTCTCCACACCCTCCAAGCTCCTCCACACCCTCAAGTCTCTCCACATCCTCCAAGCTCCTCCACATCCTCCACATCCTCCAAGCCCCCTACACATCCTACACATCCTACACATCCTCCAAGCTCCTCCACATCCTACAAGCCCCTACACAACCTCCACATCCTACACATCCACAAAGCCCCTCCACATCCTCCAAGTCTCTTCACATCCTCTAAGCTCCTCCACACCCTCCAAGTCTCTCCACATCCTCCAAGCTCCTCCACATCCTACACATCCTCCACATCCTCCAAGCCCCTACACATCCTACACATCCTACACATCCTCAAAGCCCCTACACATCCTCCAAGTCTCTCCACATCCTCCAAGTCTCTCCACATCCTCCAAGTCTCTCCACATCCTCTAAGCTCCTCCACACCCTCCAAGTCTCTCCACACCCTCCAAGCTCCTCCACACCCTCCAAGTCTCTCCACATCCTCCAAGCTCCTCCACATCCTCCACATCCTCCAAGCCCCCTACACATCCTACACATCCTACACATCCTCCAAGCTCCTCCACATCCTACAAGCCCCTACACAACCTCCACATCCTACACATCCTCAAAGCCCCTCCACATCCTCCAAGTCTCTTCACATCCTCTAAGCTCCTCCACACCCTCCAAGTCTCTCCACATCCTCCAAGTCTCTCCACATCCTCTAAGCTCCTCCACACCCTCCAAGTCTCTCCACACCCTCCAAGCTCCTCCACACCCTCAAGTCTCTCCACATCCTCCAAGCTCCTCCACATCCTCCACATCCTCCAAGCCCCCTACACATCCTACACATCCTACACATCCTCCAAGCTCCTCCACATCCTACAAGCCCCTACACAACCTCCACATCCTACACATCCACAAAGCCCCTCCACATCCTCCAAGTCTCTTCACATCCTCTAAGCTCCTCCACACCCTCCAAGTCTCTCCACATCCTCCAAGCTCCTCCACATCCTACACATCCTCCACATCCTCCAAGCCCCTACACATCCTACACATCCTACACATCCTCAAAGCCCCTACACATCCTCCAAGTCTCTCCACATCCTCCAAGTCTCTCCACATCCTCCAAGTCTCTCCACATCCTCTAAGCTCCTCCACACCCTCCAAGTCTCTCCACACCCTCCAAGCTCCTCCACACCCTCCAAGTCTCTCCACATCCTCCAAGCTCCTCCACATCCTCCACATCCTCCAAGCCCCCTACACATCCTACACATCCTACACATCCTCCAAGCTCCTCCACATCCTACAAGCCCCTACACAACCTCCACATCCTACACATCCTCAAAGCCCCTCCACATCCTCCAAGTCTCTTCACATCCTCTAAGCTCCTCCACACCCTCCAAGTCTCTCCACATCCTCCAAGCTCCTCCACATCCTACACATCCTCCACATCCTCCAAGGCCCTACACATCCTACACATACTACACATCCTCAAAGCCCCTACACATCCTCCAAGTCTCTCCACATCCTCCAAGCTCCTCCACATCCTCCAAGTCTCTCCACATCCTCCACATCCTCCAAGGCTCTCCACATCTTCTAAGCTCCTCCACATCCTCCATATCCTCCAAGTGCCTCTACATCCTCCAAGCCCCTACACATCCTAAACATCCTCCACATCCTACACATTCTCCAAGCCCCTACACATCCTCCACATCCTCCACATCCTACACATCCGCCAAGCCCCTACACATCCTACACATCCGCCAAGCCCCTACACATCCTACACATCCTCCAAGCCCCTACACATCCGCCAAGCCCCTACACATCCTACACATCCTCCAAGCCCCTACACATCCTACACATCCTCCAATCCCCTCCACATCCTCCAATTCCCTCCACATCCTCCAAGTCTCTCGAGCAGCTGGGAACCAGCACTGCTTGTGAGATCCTGTGAAATTGATCCCTTCAGGGTCATGACAGGGGCAGGACAGGGGCAGAATTGAGGCAGAACTGGGGCATGGCCGGGTTAGGACTGGGGCAGAACCGGGGCATGGCGGGGTTAGGACTGGGGCAGGACCGGGCCATGGCCGGGTTAGGACTGGGGCAGGACCGGGGCATGGCGGGGTTAGGACTGGGGCAGGACCGGGCCATGGCCGGGTTAGGACTGGGGCAGGACCGGGCCATGGCCGGGTTAGGACTGGGGCATGCTGTGGGCCGCCGCCTTGAGAGGACTGTCTGTCTGGAGGAGACACTGACGGAGGGAAGGAAGCAGCGACGAGGAGAGAGAGAATCAGAGAGAGAGAATCAGAGAGAGAGAGAGAGAAAGAAAGAGAGAAAGAGAGAGAGAAAGAGAGAGAAAGACAGTGACAGAGAGAGAGAAAGAGAGAGAAAGACAGAGACAGAGAGAGAGAAAGACAAAGAGCCTAAAGGGAAGGCACTCTTCTTTCATCTTGTTCTGTCTGTCTGGTGCTCTCCTGGTGCTCCCGTCTATAAACCATGACTGTCTGCTAGGCTTGTTATAATACAACCACATCAATGTTACTATCCTGACCCTAATTACAGTAGCTTCAGACCAGAACGTCTAGTCAATCACTCTGGAATCTATTCTACGCTTCTTTGTCTGCCTCCCCCTCTAAGACTGTTTATAGGAACATTCTGGAACAATCATCATTCATTTAAATTTGTTTTGTAGTTAATTGAATGCCTGTTGGCCTCATAGAGAGCTGCACTGTATATTAAACCACTGCTTTTGGCATAATAAAATGTCCTTCTTGTCTAATGTAAAGTGCATTACTTCAACCTGGACTCAGAGGTAGACGTAACATAGTAAAAGTAAAATGGAGACACTCCAATTAATATGTTTTACATGTTTTCTATGGTATGTATTCATTTTGGGATGTCCATTATACATTTAGTTTGATATGTTACGAATTACAATTCATATGATATGTTAATGCAATACATACAATATGTTACGAATTGCAATTTGCACAAAATTATATCAATTTGCTATGATTTGTCTGATATCTTACTAATTCCAATTTGTTGTGGCTAATGTTAGCTAGGTAGCAAACATTAGCTTGGTTAGGGGTTAAGGTTAGGGTTGGGTGAAGGGTTAGCTAACATGCTATGTGGTTGCAAAGTAGCAAGTAGGTGTAAAGTTGCTAATTACCTAAAATGCTAAAGTTGTCCATGATGAGAATCGAACACACAACCTTTGGGTTGCTAGACGTTCGTGTTATATGCCTACACATCCACCCCGACCAACCACTATACTTTTTTCCTAAAGTAACCGTCTGTTGTAACAATACCAAACGTAGCATATCATACTAATTTGTGTGTCACGGATTTACCTTTACTATGTTACGTCTAGTCTATGAGACGAGGCTGAAGTCTTATACACTTAGCTAAACTCAGCAAAAAAATAACTCACTGTCAACTGCATTTATTTTCAGCAAATGTAACATGTGTAAATATTTGTATGAACATAACAAGATTCAACAACTGAGACATAAACTGAACAGGTTCCACAGACATGTAACTAACAGAAATTGAATAATGTGTCCCTGAACATAGGGGGGGTCAAAATCAAAAGTAACAGTCAGTATCTGGACGAAACAGTCCTGTAACGTGAACACTGGAACAATCACCCACAAAATACCCAAAGAATATGGCTGCCTAAATATGGTTCCCAATCAGAGACAACGATAGATAGCTGCCTCTAATTGAGAACCAATCTAAGCAACCATAGACTTACAAAAACACCTAAATTAGAAAACACCCCCATAAACATACAAAACCCCTAGACAAGATAAACAAATACATCACCCATGTCACACCCTGACCTAACCAAAATAACAAAGAAAACAAAGAATACTAATGGCAGGGTGTGACAGCACCAGAAAGCACTAGATTCTAAAATCACCAGACAACACTAGATTCTAAAAGAACCAGAAAGCACTAGATTCTAAAAGCACCAGAAAGCACTAGATTCTAAAAGCACCAGGATGCACTAGATTCTAAAATCACCAGAAAGCACTAGATTCTAAAACCACCAGAAAACACTAGATTCTAAAATCACCAGAAAACACTAGAATCTAAAAGAACCAGAAAACACTAGATTCTAAAAGAACCAGAAAACACTAGATTCTAAAAGAACCAGAAAGCACTAGATTCTAAAAGAACCAGAAAACACTAGATTCTAAAAGAACCAGAAAACACGAGATTCTAAAAGAACCAGAAAACACTAGATTCTAAAAGAACCAGAAAACACTAGATTCTAAAAGAACCAGAAAACACTAGATTCTAAAAGAACCAGAAAGCACTAGATTCTAAAATCACCAGAAAACACTAGATTCTAAAATCACCAGAAAACACTAGATTCTAAAAGAACCAGAAAACACTAGATTCTAAAAGAACCAGAAAACACTAGATTCTAAAAGAACCAGAAAGCACTAGATTCTAAAATCACCAGACCCAGAAAGCTTTAGAATCTGCCTGTAAAATGGACCAAGTTACATTGAAGCCCACATGCACAAATTGTCTGCTAATTCAGGCTGTTTTATTTCTGTGACATTGTGGCCTTCACAGTTTATGATCTAATAACTGATCAAAGTAAACTAGGCTTGAGCCATGTGGGAAACCCCAGTAACAGTCGACAGGCAGGTTAACGCTGATATTTCACATAGAACCAGTTTTACAAGCTTTATCAGGGCTGTGTAGTAATTATGTCAGTCAGTCAGAAGGGCTGGTGACTAAACATGCATTAAATCGTTGTTTGTTTCAGGGCCCAAGGGCTCAGATGGGCCTGGAGTGGCTGGTGAGTGATCTGAGAGAGTATGTATAGCCTCACTGTGCTGTTTCTGTTAGCCTGATTACTGTTTATTTGGCTGTTAGTCTGACAGGGTACTCAGTGGTCACACACAAACACGCACGCACACACAGCATTGACAGGCTGTTTTCAGAAGGTCCCGTGGCAACACAAGAACACTGGGGTCACACCCTCACCCCTCCCACTGGAACCCTGAGACTAAAACTACAAATGTACCCGCCCGACCAGCCCTACTTAATAACTGCATAACCACATGCAGCATGAACATTTAAACATCTTTGTTGTGTCTTCTGTGGCTCCAGATACATTCTATACATGAGGGAACTTCCCCTACTCTTTTCCAGAGAAATAACTGTGGTGTAACTTTTTATATTTTTAAAACATTCGTTTTTGATGTAGACTTTTTACAATAAGCTCTTCCCACAGATGCACATGTCATGCAGAGCCTTGAAAACATCACATGCTGTCCCCCTACACATACAAACACAAACACACACACACACACATGCACCTGCAGACACATACACACACTGACTTGCTCAAGATGGTATACTATGCACAAAGTGGTGGAAAAAGTATCCAATTGTCATACTTGAGTATGTTTTGGCTGTGTAAGGGAGGCAAAGTCAGGTGCAGGACAACAGAGTAGAGTAAACAGGCGCATTTTAATTCCGGTCAAAAAAATAGTGCCCCAAAAACACGGAACATGATACAAAGTATAGTGTGTGAACATACACCGTTAACAATAAACAATTACACACAATGCTTGGAGGGGAAGAGAAGACTTAAATACATGCAGTGTGACTATGGAATGAAAACCAGGTGTGTATGAAACAAGACAAAACAAATGGATATATGAGAAATGGAGCGGAGATGGCTAGAAAGCCGGTGACGTCGATCGCAGAACACTGCCCGAAAAAGGAGAGGATAGAAAACCTTGGCGGAATTTCTGTGCCATCTCGGCCGAACGAACAAAGATACAGGCATCCTTCCGAACTCCGTTGCCGGAGAGGAAGGAAAGTGCTCAGGGGTTTCACCATGAGACTAATGGTGACTTTAAAACAGAGTTTAATGGCTATGAAAGGAGAAAAGGAGGATGGATCAACAACATTGTAGTTACTCCAAAATACTAACCTAATTGACAGAGTAAAAAGAAGACAGCCTTTACATAATAAAATATTCCAAAACATGCATCCTGTTTGCAACAAATCACTAAAGTAATACTGTACAAAATTAGGCAAACAATTCACTTTTTGTCCTGAATACAAAGCATTATGTTTGGGGCACATCCAATACAGCACATTACTGAGTACCACTTTTCAAATTTTCAAACATAGTGGTGGCTGCATCATGTTATGGGTATGCTTGTAATCTTTAAGGACTGAGGAGTATTTCAGGATAAAAAATAACTGGATTAGAGATAAGCACAGGCAAAATCCTAGAGGAAAACCCAGTTCAGTCTGCTTTCCACCAGAAACTCTGAGATCAATTCACCTTTCAGCAGGACAATAACCTAAAACAAAAGAAAACATTTGGATTAGAGTTGCTTATCAAGAAGTCAGTGAATGTTCCTGAGTGACCTAGTTACAGTTTTGACATAAATCTACTTGACAATCTATGGCAAGACCTGAAAATGGTTTTCTAGCAATGATCAACAACCAATTTGACAGAGCTTGAAGACATTTGAAAAGAATAATGGCCAAATGTTGCACAATCCAGGTGGAGAAAGATCTTAGAGATTTACCCAGAAAGACTCACAGCTGTAATCGCTGCCAAAGGTGCTACTACAAGTATTGACTTGGGGGTGTGAATACTTATGTAAATGAAATATTTCGGTATTTAATTTTCAAATCAACTGGAAACATCTCTAAAAACATGTTTTTACGTTGTGATTATGGGGTATTGTGTGTAGGTGGGTGAGAAGTAATATCAACTTAGTCCATTTTTAATTCAGGCTACAACACAACAAAATGTGGAATGAATCAAGGGGTTGAATACTTTCTGAAGGTACCTTCCCTACCTTCCATGCCCTCACAGGCACATAACCATACATAAATGTATTCAGGCACACACACACACTTTCCTATGACATTCTGAATTGTGCGACTTGCAGGTCATGCTCTCTCTCTCTCTCTCTCACACACACACACACACACACACACACACACACACACACACACACACACACACACACACACACACACACACACACACACACACACACACACACACACACACACACACACACACACACACACACACACACACACACACACACACACACACACACACACGTGCACTACAGTGTACACACACACTGCGTAAGAGGTCAACACTGTCCCATCCGCTAGTCATACACCCACACTCTTCCCTGACCCTCTCTCCTTTCTTCCCCCTTCACCTCTTTCTCTGCTCTACCCCTCCTCTTAACCCCCCACCATGTCCTACTATCTACCCCTCCTCTTAACCCCCCACCATGTTCTACTCTACAGCAACCCCCCTGACCTCCGGAGGCCTCCTGTCTGTCAGACAGCTTGTGGGGCTCACCAGCAGGCAGTGTGGCGACTGACAGGGCAGGGGCCTGTGTGTGTGTGGGGCAGGGGCCTGTGTGTGTGTGGGGCAGATGCCTGTGTGTGTGGGGGGCAGGGGCCTGTGTGTGTGTGGGGCAGGGGCCTGTGTGTGTGTGGGGGGCAGGGGCCTGTGTGTGTGTGGGGGGCAGGGGCCTGACGGGTCCTGCAGTAACGGCTGCTCACTGCTGGACCGACAGCTGTCTGTCTACGTTAGTTAGCCCGGCCCGGCCTGGCCTGGGACCCCCCCTCCACTGCTTCCCAGGCCTGGAGAGGACAGAGGAGGGGCGAAGGGAGAGGATTACGACTGAGGACATGTCGCCACCACCACCAGCCTCTCCTTACTTCTACACACACAGCCTACGACCTCCCCTCCCCAACCGGCTGCTGAGACTGCCCCCTGGTCAAACTAATGTACGGTGTGACAGTGTATGTGCTTATGGGGCAAGGCGGAGGGTAATCAATGGGTGTGTGTCTAGACCTGGCTAGCTACATCAGTGCCTCCACATTTCTAAGAGAGTTTTATCCCCAGACTAAATTCAGACGGACTGTTTTTCACAGCCATAACACTTCAGAGTGAGCGTTGTCAAAACCTCTGTCACCAGGAACCTGTTAGGTTTGCAGCTTCAGACCTGTTTGTGGTGTATTGCCTATGGTCATTGTCACTCCAAAGTGGGCAAAACAACACAAGCATATGTCAAACTGGACAGGATATAATAGTTAGCCAGAGTGGTGGTCCCTCTGTGTGGTGTGAAACTGGACAGGATATAATAGTTAGCCAGAGTGGTGGTCCCTCTGTGTGGTGTGAAACTGGACAGGATATAATAGTTAGCCAGAGTGGTGGTCCCTCTGTGTGGTGTGAAACTGAACAGGATATAATAGTTAGCCAGAGTGGTGGTCCCTCTGTGTGGTGTGAAACTGGACAGGATATAATAGTTAGCCAGAGTGGTGGTCCCTCTGTGTGGTGTGAAACTCAGTCTTCGGTATGTTTGTTTTGCTCTTGTTTCCTATGCAATGAATAAATATCGTAAAATAACTTGGAAACTGTTATTTTATTTTATAGCTGAGTCTGACCCTCTACACTGACTGAATGTGACAAGAGAGGGCTGCTATTCTCTCAGATGGGGCCGGTGTGAGTTGATGTAAAAAATATAAAATCAATTCCAAATTTAAATAAATAAAAAGTTTAGCAAGTGTTTTAATTCGACAAAACAATGTTTTTGCTTTTTTTCACTGCTGATGATTTGTGAAAGCCGGGACCTTTTTTGTGGTAACTCCATGAGAAAACAGAAGAGCCTCCATTTTCTGTTTATATTGAATCTCCTTCGCTCAGTATTTATTTCCCCTCTCTGTGAAAGAGGCCAGAGAGTGTCAGAGAGGTTCACAGAACCAGAAAAGTCTTTTTTTTTGGCAATAGCGTTGCCAAAACCACTGTCATAATGCCTAGTGTTCAGAAACCACTGTCATAATGCCTGGTGTTCAGAAACCACTGTTGTAATGCCTGGTGTTCAGAAACCACTGTAATAATGCCTGGTGTTCAGAAACCACTGTTGTAATGCCTGGTGTTCAGAAACCGCTGCCTGGTGTTCAGAAACCACTGTCATAATGCCTGGTGTTCAGAAACCACTGTTGTAATGCCTGGTGTTCAGAAACCGCTGCCTGGTGTTCAGAAACCACTGTCATAATGCCTGGTGTTCAGAAACCACTGTTGTAATGCCTGGTGTTCAGAAACCGCTGCCTGGTGTTCAGAAACCGCTGCCTGGTGTTCAGAAACCACTGTTGTAATGCCTGGTGTTCAGAAACCACTGTTGTAATGTCTGGTGTTCAGAACCAACTGTTGTAATGTCTGGTGTTCAGAACCAACTGTTGTAATGTCTGGTGTTCAGAACCAACTGTTGTAATGTCTGGTGTTCAGAACCAACTGTTGTAATGCCTGGTGTTCAGAAACCACTGTTGTAATGTCTGGTGTTCAGAAACCACTGTTGTAATGTCTGTTGTTCAGAACCAACTGTTGTAATGTCTGGTGTTCAGAACCAACTGTTGTAATGTCTGGTGTTCAGAAACCACTGTTGTAATGCCTGGTGTTCAGAAACCACTGTTGTAATGTCTGGTGTTCAGAAACCACTGTTGTAATGTCTGGTGTTCAGAAACCACTGTTGTAATGCCTGGTGTTCAGAAACCACTGTTGTAATGTCTGGTGTTCAGAAACCACTGTTGTAATGTCTGGTGTCATCACACATAATTGCTTTGTTGTTTGTTCGCTGGATAAAAAATTCCCTTGCCATTTTGGACGGTGGGTTTCTCTTGCTGTGACTGCTGCGTGATGGTAGATTGTTTTTCAAGGAAGCTGTGAATAGGGTGGTGTGTGTGTGTGTTAGGGCTGGGTGATATATCAAATTAATTCAATTAATTCAAATGTATTTAATAGTGCGATGTTCCAAATGCCTGTATTTCCAAAATCAAGTTTTTTAATGAGTGCTGTGTGTGTTTTTGGTCTCATCTTCTTCGCTCCTTCTGTGCAGCTTCCCACTTGCACACAGACACCAAGCCCCTCACCCTTCTGTGCTATGCTGTGTGCACTGTGTACCTTCTCACTCTCACACAGACACCAAGCCCCTCACCCTTCTGTGCTATGCTGTGTGCACTGTGTACCTTCTCACTCTCACACAGACACCAAGCCCCTCGTACAGACACCAAGCCCCTCGCCCAGACACCAAGCCCCTCGCCCAGACACCAAGCCCCTCGCCCAGACACCAAGCCCCTCGCCCAGACACCAAGCTCCTCGCCCAGACACAAAGCCCCTCGCCCAGACACCAAGCCCCTCGCCCAGACACCAAGCCCCTCACCCAGACACCAAGCCCCTCGCCCAGACACCAAGCCCCTCACCCAGACACCAAGCCCCTCGCCCAGACACCAAGCCCCTCACCCAGACACCAAGCCCCTCACCCAGACACCAAGCCCCTCGCCCAGACACCAAGCCCCTCACCCAGACACCAAGCCCCTCGCCCAGACACCAAGCCCCTCCCCCAGACACCAAGCCCCTCACCCAGACACCAAGCCCCTCACCCAGACACCAAGCCCCTCACCCAGACACCAAGCCCCTCGCCCAGACACCAAGCCCCTCACCCAGACACCAAGCCCCTCGCCCAGACACCAAGCCCCTCACCCAGACACCAAGCCCCTCACCCAGACACCAAGCCCCTCGCCCAGACACCAAGCCCCTCACGCAGACACCAAGCCCCTCGCCCAGACACCAAGCCCCTCGCCCAGACACCAAGCCCCTCACCCAGACACCAAGCCCCTCGCCCAGACACCAAGCCCCTCACCCAGACACCAAGCCCCTCACCCAGACACCAAGCCCCTCGCCCAGACACCAAGCCCCTCACCCAGACACCAAGCCCCTCGCCCAGACACCAAGCCCCTCCCCCAGACACCAAGCCCCTCACCCAGACACCAAGCCCCTCACCCAGACACCAAGCCCCTCACCCAGACACCAAGCCCCTCGCCCAGACACCAAGCCCCTCACCCAGACACCAAGCCCCTCGCCCAGACACCAAGCCCCTCACCCAGACACCAAGCCCCTCACCCAGACACCAAGCCCCTCGCCCAGACACCAAGCCCCTCACGCAGACACCAAGCCCCTCACCCAGTCACCAAGCCCCTCGCCCAGACACCAAGCCCCTCACCCAGACACCAAGCCCCTCGCCCAGACACCAAGCCCCTCACCCAGACACCAAGCCCCTCCACCTGCCACTCACAACAACAACAAAGAAGAAAGATAACTTCTTCCTCTTGCACAACAATCAGTTTAAACTGGTTTCCACTGGTTACCACAGACACAAAGTCCAAATTGGCTATATTGTCAAAATTAATATAAACAACAAGGTGCTTTTTTCGTATTAATTTAAAGCTGCAATATATCACTTCTGGGTGAGCCAACCAAATTCAGATTGAAATGTGAGTTATAGATCTGTCATTCTCATTGAAAGCGGTAGATCTGTTCTATGTGCGCTATGTCTATGCTTCCCGTGATTACGTTTTGTTTTTGAGTCTTGTACTTTCAGTTTCAGCTTCAAACGGCTGAAAATACTATATTTTTGGTTATGGAAAATATATTTCACAGCGGTTTAAATGGTACAATGATTCTCTACACTATACTTGCTTGTATTGTCACATAAACTGATATTAGAATTTTAGCAGCCAGGAAATGGCAGAGTAATTTCTGCATAAGGCATGTTCTGGGACACTGTAAAGTCCATGGAGAATAAGAACACCTCCTCCCAGCTGCCCACTGCACTGAAGATAGGAAACACTGTCACCACTGATAAATCCACCATAATTGAGAATTTCAATAAGCATTTTTCTACGGCTGGCCATGCTTTCCACCTGGCTACTCCTACCCCGGTCAACAGCACTGCACCCCCAACAGCAACTCGCCCAAGCCTTCCCCATTTCTCCTTCTCCCAAATCCATTCAGCTGATGTTCTGAAAGAGCTGAAAAATCTGGACCCCTACAAATCAGCCAGGCTAGACAATCTGGACCCTTTCTTTCTAAAATTCCCAAAGATTGGAAAGCAGCTGCGGTCATCCCCCTCTTCAAAGGGGGGGACACTCTTGACCCAAACTGCTACAGACCTATATCTATCCTACCATGCCTTTCTAAGGTCTTCGAAAGCCAAGTCAACAAACAGATTACCGACCATTTCGAATCTCACCATACCTTCTCTGCTATGCAATCTGGTTTCAGAGCTGGTCATGGGTGCACCTCAGCCACGCTCAAGGTCCTAAACGATATCTTAACCGCCATCGATAAGAAACATTACTGTGCAGCCGTATTCATTGATCTGGCCAAGGCTTTCGACTCTGTCAACCACCACATCCTCATCGGCAGACTCGACAGCCTTGGTTTCTCAAATGATTGCCTCGCCTGGTTCACCAACTACTTCTCCGATAGAGTTCAGTGTGTCAAATTGGAGGGTCTGCTGTCCTGACCTCTGGCAGTCTCTATGGGGGTGCCACAGGGTTCAATTCTTGGACCGACTCTCTTCTCTGTATACATCAATGAGGTCGCTCTTGCTGCTGGTGAGTCCCTGATCCACCTCTACGCAGACGACACCATTCTGTATACTTCCGGCCCTTCTTTGGACCCTGTGTTAACAACCCTCCAGGCAAGCTTCAATGCCATACAACTCTCCTTCCGTGGCCTCCAATTGCTCTTAAATACAAGTAAAACTAAATGCATGCTCTTCAACCGATCGCTACCTGCACCTACCCGCCTGTCCAACATCACTACTCTGGACGGCTCTGACTTTGAATACGTGGACAACTACAAATACTTAGGTGTCTGGTTAGACTGTAAACTCTCCTTCCAGACCCATATCAAATATCTCCAATCCAAAGTTACATCTAGAATTGGCTTCCTATTTCGCAACAAAGCATTCTTCACTCATGCTGCCAAACATACCCTTGTAAAACTGACCATCCTACCAATCCTCGACTTTGGCGATGACATTTACAAAATAGCCTCCAATACCCTACTCAACAAATTGGATGCAGTCTATCACAGTGCAATCCGTTTTGTCACCAAAGCCCTATATACTACCCACCATTGAGACCTGTACGCTCTCGTTGGCTGGCCCTCGCTTCATACTCGTCGCCAAACCCACTGGCTCCATGTCATCTACAAGACCCTGCTAGGTAAAGTCCCCCCTTATCTCAGCTCGCTGGTCACCATAGCATCTCCCACCTGTAGCACACGCTCCAGCAGGTATATCTCTCTAGTCACCCCCAAAACCAATTCTTTCTTTGGCCACCTCTCCTTCCAATTCTCTGCTGCCAATGACTGGAACGAACTACAAAAATCTCTGAAACTGGAAACACTTACCTCCCTCACTAGCTTTAAGCACCAACTGTCAGAGCATCTTACAGATTACTGCACCTGTACATAGCCCACCTATAATTTAGCCCAAACAACTACCTCTTTCCCAACTGTATTTAATTTATTTATTTATGTTGCTCCTTTGCACCCCATTATTTTTATTTCTACTTTGCACATTCTTCCATTGCAAAACTACCATTCCAGTGTTTTACTTGCTATATTGTATTTACTTTGCCACCATGGCCTTTTTTGCCTTTACCTCCATTCTCACCTAATTTGCTCACATTGTATATAGACTTGTTTATACTGTATTATTGACTGTATGTTTGTTTTACTCCATGTGTAACTCTGTGTCGTTGTATCTGTCGAACTGCTTTGCTTTATCTTGGCCAGGTCGCAATTGTAAATGAGAACTTGTTCTCAACTTGCCTACCTGGTTAAATAAAGGTGAAATAAAAAAATAAAAAAAAAATGTTTAAGGTTAGGGTTAGGGTCAGGCATAAGGTTAGCAGTGTGGTGTAGGGTTAGGGTTAGGGTCAGGCATAAGGTTAGCAGTGTGGTTTAGGGTTAGGGTTAGGGTCAGGCATAAGGTTAGCAGTGTGGTTTAGGGTTAGGGTTAGGGTCAGGCATAAGTTTAGCAGTGTGGTGTAGGGTTAGGGTTAGGGTCAGGCATAAGGTTAGCAGTGTGGTGTAGGGTTAGGGTTAGGGTCAGGCATAAGGTTAGCAGTGTGGTGTAGGGTTAGGGTTAGGGTCAGGCATAAGGTTAGCAGTGTCGTGTAGGGTTAGGGTTAGGGTCAGGCATAAGGTTAGCAGTGTGGTTTAGGGTTAGGGTTAGGGTCAGGCATAAGGTTAGCAGTGTGGTTTAGGGTTAGGGTCAGGCATAAGGTTAGCAGTGTGGTTTAGGGTTGGGGTTAGGGTCAGGCATAAGGTTAGCAGTGTGGTGTAGGGTTAGGGTTAGGGTCAGGCATAAGGTTAGCAGTGTGGTTTAGGGTTAGGGTTAGGGTCAGGCATAAGGTTAGCAGTGTGGTTTAGGGTTAGGGTTAGGGTCAGGCATAAGGTTAGCAGTGTGGTTTAGGGTTAGGGTTAGGGTCAGGCATAAGGTTAGCAGTGTGATGTAGGGTTTGGGTTAGGATCAGGCATAAGGTTAGCAGTGTGGTTTAGGGTTAGGGTTAGGGTCAGGCATAAGGTTAGCAGTGTGGTGTAGGGTTAGGGTTAGGGTCAGGCATAAGGTTAGCAGTGTGGTGTAGGGTTAGAGTTAGGGTCAGGCATAAGGTTAGCAGTGTGGTGTAGGGTTAGGGTTAGGGTCAGGGTCAGGGTCAGGCATAAGGTTAGCAGTGTGGTGTAGGGTTAGGGTTAGGGTCAGGCATAAGGTTAGCAGTGTGGAGTAGGGTTAGGGTTAGGGTCAGGCATAAGGTTAGCAGTGTGGTGTAGGGTTAGGGTTAGGGTCAGGCATAAGGTTAGCAGTGTGGTTTAGGGTTAGGTTTAGGGTCAGGCATAAGGTTAGCAGTGTCGTTTAGGGTTAGGGTTAGGGTCAGGCTTAAGGTTAGCAGTGTGGTGTAGGGTTAGGGTTAGGGTCAGGCATAAGGTTAGCAGTGTGGTGTAGGGTTAGGGTTAGGGTCAGGCATAAGGTTAGCAGTGTGGTGTAGGGTTAAGGTTAGGGTCAGGCATAAGGTTTGCAGTGTGGTGTAGGGTTAGGGTTAGGGTCAGGCATAAGGTTAGCAGTGTGGTGTAGGGTTAGGGTCAGGCATAAGGTTAGCAGTGTGGTGTAGGGTTAGGGTTAGGGTTAGGGTCAGGGTTAGGGTTAGGGTTAGGGTTATTGTTAGGCATAAGGTTAGCAGTGTGGTGTAGGGTTAGGTTTAGGGTTAGGGTTAGGGTTAGGGTTATTGTTAGGCATAAGGTTAGCAGTGTGGTGTAGGGTTAGGTTTAGGGTTAGGGTTAGGGTTAGGGTTAGGGTTAGGGTTAGGGTTAGGGTTAGGGTTAGGGTTATTGTTAGGCATAAGGTTAGCAGTGTGGTGTAGGGTTAGGTTTAGGGTTAGGGTTAGGGTTAGGGTCAGGCATAAGGTTAGCAGTGTGGTGTAGGGTTAGGGTTAGGGTTGGGGTTAGGGTTGGGGTTAGGTATAAGGTTAGCAGAGTAAGAATTCGAGGGACACTATGAAAGCCTAAACCAAGTTTATTCTTCCCAGAGGATCGAATAGCTGCATCGACAAAAACATGTTGACAATAGTGGCGGTATGTGTATCCCACTTTGGGTGGAGTAGGCTCCTCCTCGCTAAACATTGCATCTTTATTGCTAGGCAGGAAACTAAGTGATACTGGCAATAAACGGTTCCATTTCCCTTAACGTGACCTGACCTGACCTCAACCACTTTATCCACGGCTCTCTCCCCTTATCAGTACTGCCACATGTGACCATTTTCCCTGCACTCAGCCCCTCCCAAGCTTCATTGCACCATAACCCTTCCTCTACATACTCCTGGTTTAGACCCTGGGCTACTGCACCCCTCAGATGCCGTAATGATTAATGATTATAATGATTAATAAGATTTAAAGTTCACAAATCCAAACCCATCAGTGGTTAAGGTCAGGGTTAAGGTTAGGGTTAGGTTTAAAATCACATTTTAAGAGAAATTGTTGAAATAGGCGGGCTTTCTGACTTTGTAGCTGTGGTAACTAGTGACGACCGTTTAAAACTTGCTATTTGCATTTTAGGTTTGGTCCAACAGAATCGATCACATGGACACCGAAATGCTCAGAGACATTATTTTACTGTAATAGACAAGTTAACCTTTCTAATGATAACTTTTTTTTTTAGATCTCAACCCCCAAAATGTAGAACAGAGCAGACCCCTACTAAAACGAGAGTATCAATGAACATGATTGTGGTGTTCATTGATGTGATGTATTCATACTCCGTTTCTGTCACGCGAGGCACTAGCGGCACTACGTACCGCTAGCAGAAGTTTAGCCTCATTCTATCTAGTCTGTGTTTTATAAATGTACAATGACCACAAAAATACGCATTTCTGTAAGGACTTGTTCTCATTCTGAGCAATGAGCTTCTTCTTATCCAGGTAGACAACTAGATGTTAATATCTTAAAGTGATCAGGCTGTGTTGTTTAAACAGGTGGAGACGGACATGAGGGTTTATTCGTAACAGTTCAACTGTTCTAACTTGTTAGCAAACAAAAAAAGCTGTAGATCCAAGTTGGCTAGACTTTAAATATGAAGATTAGCTGGCTGCTCACTAGCACACGGGCTTGTTGTTGAGAGATTGTTTATGACACCTGTGTTCATGTCCTAGAATGCTACAACAAGTTGGTCATTATCAGTGGATATGTATCGTGAATGGTTCTGAATTGTATTTTTATGGACAGACTTGCAAGCCAGATCAGTGATTATTGCAACAACAACAAAAAAGCAGGTTAAACTATTTTCATCACATAATTAAAGAATTAGTGGGTCTGATGAAATAATTAAATTATTAGTGTGTCTTATGGTTGTGGAAGACTTATATTTAATCCTATGTACAATTTTACATGCAGTGTTTTGTGCAACAAAGGTTATTTAGAGAAAAACAATTATATACAGTATATTGTGAATTTCCCATAATTTTGTAAAAAAATAATTGAGATATGATTTTCAGGCCATATCGCCAAACCCTATGTGTCTGTGTGTGTGCGCTGAGAGACAGAGAGAAAGAGAGAGAGAGAGAGAGAGAGAGAGAGAAAGAGGTCTCGGGCCTGTGAAGGAATGGTCTGAATGGAGTTTTGTCTAGGCGGTGTGCGACTGTGTGCTGTGGTGGCAATCTGATCCGCTGGGAACCCTGTGAGACTGTGTGTGTGCGTGCTTGCGTGCCAGCATATGTGTGTGTGGGAACTCTGCAAGACTTCCATGGAGCAGTAAACACAACAACAGGAACTAGTGGAACCAAGACTTAAAAATAACGGATGTTGGCACAGGATGTAGGGAAAGTTGGAGCTTAACTAACAAAATTACAGTTTACGAAAATGTATGCTTAATCCAGGATAATGTAATGTATAGAATGGATTACACAAAATTCACAAATTCTACAGCACAATGGCAGAGTCATGTCTTAAGTGTAAAACTAACAATGACTCAATAATCTAGGCTTTCTGGGAACGCTATGGAGCCCAAAAGTTAAGGGCGGAGCTAGAAAGTTGGCTGTCAGAAGGATTACAATGTAAATCTGTCTGTCTGAGATACACAACGAGCTGGATGATTGTCCTGGGGCGGCAGGGTAGCCTAGTGGTTAGAGCATTGGACTAGTAAACAAAAGGTTGCAAGTTCAAATCCCCAAGCTGACAAGGTAAGTCTCTGTTGTTCTACCCCTGAACAGGCAGTTGTCCCACTGTTCCCCTGAACAGGTAGTTGTCCCACTGTTCCCCTGAACAGGCAGTTGTCCCACTGTTCCCCTGAACAGGCAGTTAACCCACTGTTCCCCTGAACAGGCAGTTAACCCACTGTTCCCCTGAACAGGCAGTTAACCCACTGTTCCCCTGAACAGGCAGTTAACCCACTGTTCCCCTGAACAGGCAGTTGTCCCACTGTTCCCCTGAACAGGCAGTTGTCCCACTGTTCCCCTGAACAGGCAGTTGTCCCACTGTTCCCCTGAACAGGCAGTTGTCCCACTGTTCCCCTGAACAGGCAGTTGTCCCACTGTTCCCCTGAACAGGCAGTTAACCCACTGTTCCCCTGAACAGGAAGTTAACCCACTGTTCCCCTGAACAGGCAGTTAACCCACTGTTCCCCTGAACAGGCAGTTAACCCACTGTTCCCCTGAACAGGCAGTTGTCCCACTGTTCCCCTGAACAGGCAGTTAACCCACTGTTCCCCTGAACAGGCAGTTAACCCACTGTTCCCCTGAACAGGCAGTTGTTCCCCTGAACAGGCAGTTAACCCAGTGTTCCTAGGCTGTCATTGAAAATAAGAATTTGTTCTTAACTGACTTTTCTAGTTAAATTGTCATTTAAAAAAAATAAATCAGCTTGAAAAAAACATACTAAAAATGTGGTAATCAATCCACCATCATCAACATTATGGAAAAAGAGAATGATTTATTATTGAAATGTTAAAATAGCATGTGCGACCGAGAAAAACAACTTGGTACAATATCAGGCTATGTGGAAAACAGTAATGCAGGCACTAGGGATGGAGGAGTGAGCATGCAGGCCACTAAATTGTTGTTTGTATGTATAAGTTTGTATCTGGAGTGGAAAAACATTTTTTTTGTACAAAAAATGACAATAAAATAATATATATACAGTAACAGTCAAAAATTTGGACAAACCTACTCATGGAAGGGATTTTCTTTATTTGTACTATTTTCTACATTGTAGAATAATAGTGAAGACATCAAAACTGGGAAATAACACATGGAATCATGTAGGAAGAAAATAATTGCTAAACAAATCTAAATATTTATATTTTAGATTCTTGGAAGTAGCCATCCTTTACCTTGATGACAGCTTTGCACACGCTTGGCATTCTTCCAGTCACCTGGAATGCATTTCAATTAACAGGTGTGCCTCGTTAAAAGTTCATTTGTGGAATTTCTTTCCTTCTTAATGCATTTAAGCCAATCAGTTGTGTTGTGACAAGGTAGAGGTGGTATACAGAAGACCATATTATGACAAGAACAGCTCAAATAAGCAAAGAGAAACGACAGTCCATCATTACTGACATGAAGGTCAATCTGGAACATTTCAAGAAATTTTAAAGTTTCTTCAAGTGCAGTCGCAAAAAAACAATCAAGCATTGGCTCTCATGTTGCCCGCCAAAGGAAAGGAAGACTGGTGATGAATATCCCAGTCTGGCCTCATGAGGACCGCCAAAGGAAAGGAAGACTGGTGAGGAAAATCCCAGTCTGACCTCATGAGGACCGCCAAAGGAAAGGAAGACTGGTGAGGAAAATCCCAGTCTGGCCTCATGAGGACCGCCAAAGGAAAGGAAGACTGGTGAGGAAAATCCCAGTCTGGCCTCATGAGGACCACCAAAGGAAAGGAAGACTGGTGAGGAATATCCCAGTCTGGCCTCATGAGGACCGCCAAAGGAAAGGAAGACTGGTGAGGAAAATCCCAGTCTGACCTCATGAGGACCGCCAAAGGAAAGGAAGACTGGTGAGGAAAATCCCAGTCTGACCTCATGAGGACCGCCAAAGGAAAGGAAGACTGGTGAGGAAAATCTCAGTCTGGCCTCATGAGGACCGCAAAAGGAAAGGAAGACTGGTGAGGAAAATCCCAGTCTGGCCTCATGAGGACCGCCAAAGGAAAGGAAGACTGGTGAGGAATATCCCAGTCTGGCCTCATGAGGACCGCGAAAGGAAAGGAAGATTGGTGAGGAATATCCCAGTCTGGCCTCATGAGGACCGCCAAAGGAAAGGAAGACTGGTGAGGAAAATCCCAGTCTGACCTCATGAGGACCGCCAAAGGAAAGGAAGACTGGTGAGGAAAATCCCAGTCTGACCTCATGAGGACCGCCAAAGGAAAGGAAGACTGGTGATGAAAATCCCAGTCTGACCTCATGAGGACCGCCAAAGGAAAGGAAGACTGGTGAGGAAAATCCCAGTCCGACCTCATGAGGACCGCCAAAGGAAAGGAAGACTGGTGATGAAAATCCCAGTCTGACCTCATGAGGACCGCCAAAGGAAAGGAAGACTGGTGAGGAAAATCCCAGTCTGGCCTCATGAGGACCGCCAAAGGAAAGGAAGACTGGTGAGGAATATCCCAGTCTGGCCTCATGAGGACCGCCAAAGGAAAGGAAGACTGGTGAGGAAAATCCCAGTCTGGCCTCACTATCCTCGCTAGTAAAGACAGAGTTAAGCAGTCCCACACATCACACAGTCACAGCACATGGAGACCAGTTATG
The DNA here is from genome assembly GCF_021184085.1 of Oncorhynchus gorbuscha. Taxonomy (NCBI): domain Eukaryota; kingdom Metazoa; phylum Chordata; class Actinopteri; order Salmoniformes; family Salmonidae; genus Oncorhynchus; species Oncorhynchus gorbuscha. Next base: position 13,642,405 of record NC_060181.1, on the reverse strand, counting down.
GAGATTATGGAGTTCTAAAATGTATTGTAACATATCTTGATACATTCAAATATATATCATATCTCTCATTTCATTTCTGTACTTTGACAGCTAAACTAAATCTAATGCTAATCACATAATAAAAATACTTATTCTGCCTGCAGCGAGGTCACAGTCATGATATAAATCTGTATTGGACGTCCACCCATGTCTGAGGACGACAGGGACGTCAGCGCTGTCACCTACAAGGAGGTTTCGGTTTTGCATCAGCTTCTGATGTGATAGAAAATTATTATTATTTTTTTTTTTAAGCCTATCCCAAAACTTAACCCTTACCTTAACCATTTGGAGATAAGCCCTAACCTTAAAAATGCTGAGTTAATGCCTAAACATAACCTTAAACACTTTGAAATTTGACATGTGCAAAAACGTCAAAATGTTATATTTGTGTAACATGGATGAACGTCTAATTGTGACATGAGACTGTGAGAGCTGGTTGCTGCCTGCTGGGGCACCAAACCTGACACTAGAGCCTGTTGAATCAAAATCTACACGACAACCAGCCAGATACTGTAAGCATCATAGCATCCCTTTGTTTGGGTGTTTTCTCCCAGGCTCAACTGGTGACAGAAAGCTATAGCCGTCCACACATGCAGCTGTGTCCCGCTGAGGCCGACACCCACGCACCCCCATCACAGGAAGTGACATCGTCCACTCGTGACAAGAATACAGGAAGAATGACGGCGGTGAGTGAGGAACATAGGGGACACATTAGACAGCGTATTCCAGCTGTGGCTGAGAGATGATCTTCCCGACAGAGATTAAGTCAGGGATTGAGCACAGGCCAGAACCCTGGGACTGGGAATACATTTTAGAGGAGATGTGGTAATATTGACTGGAAGGATATGTACAAAAGGCCTTAATAATTAGGGTTCCAAAGCTACCAGTAATTTACTGATGTTACCGGAATCTTGGTAATTGAGAGAAAATCTTCGGCAATCTATTGTAATTTTGGTCATTTATACTTTAATAAAATATATATTATATATATTCAAATATAGTATTAATTTATTATATCTGTGTGGATATTGTCCATGAGTTTCTAATAGATAGACCATATGGTTCAAGAGAAAATTAACTCTGCAACTCTTCCAACTATTGACTTTTACAGACTGGACCTTCTCACCACCACGACCAGTAGGGTTCTCTCACACTAACCAGTTTCATGGGACCAAAAAGCTTCCCATTCATTCATGTCTTGACCCTGTTCTCAGTATTGTTGGCAGCACCAACCTCACCCACATTGATAGTGTCCCCCCCCACCCCTCTCTCTCCTCACAGTGTTTGAGAGTTCCACAGATGTTGGACTTGGCACCTTTGTAAGGGCCGGTTGCTCTGGGGCCGGTTGGGGCCCCCAGTGCCACCATGAGAGCTTCCTTTGTGGGACACAAAGCATTGTCTGTTTGTACTGGGAATGTCAGTGGTGATGGGAATGTGGTTCAGAGCTATAGAATCTTTCTCTCTGTTTCACGGCCAGCCAAGGCTCTCTCAGCCCTTCAGAGGACATTGTGGCCCTGACCTACCTGCAGGTCCTGCTACCTTACTGACCGTGACCTGAAGGTCCTTCTACCTTACTAACCCTGACCTGAAGGTCCTTCTACCTTACTGACCCTGACCTGAAGGTCATGCTACCTTACTGACCGTGACCTGAAGGTCCTTCTACCTTACTAACCCTGACCTGAAGGTCCTTCTACCTTACTAACCCTGACCTGAAGGTCCTTCTACCTTACTAACCCTGACCTGAAGGTCCTTCTACCTTACTGACCCTGACCTGAAGGTCATGCTACCTTACTGACCGTGACCTGAAGGTCCTTCTACCTTACTAACCCTGACCTGAAGGTCCTTCTACCTTACTGACCCTGACCTGAAGGTCATGCGACCTTACTGACCGTGACCTGAAGGTCCTTCTACCTTACTGACCCTGACCTGAAGGTCCTGCTACCTTACTGACCGTGACCTGAAGGTCCTTCTACCTTACTGACCGTGACCTGAAGGTCCTTCTACCTTACTGACCGTGACCTGAAGGTCCTTCTACCTTACTAACCCTGACCTGAATGTCCTTCTACCTTACTGACCCTGGTGCTGTCCCAGCCTGAAGGTCTTGCTACCCCTCCTCACTCTTCATGAGGCTGCCAAGCTAAACTCCTGCCATTGGAGCACTTGTGATTTTTAGTCTAGGACTAGGCATAATCTGTGTCTGGGAAACCAGCATGTAATAGAGATATACAGTATGAACTAGATTACTGAAACATTATGGCAGAGGAGGTCTGTGTGCTGTGATTGTTCCCTACTTGAGGAGTTTGATGGGGTAGTGCCACATCCTTTCGACAGAAAATCCCTTTCAGAAAAATCACTAAAGTTGACTAAATTGGCAGTGACTTTCATTATCAACTAGAAGTGGAATAAAACAAATGTGTAGAACACTCAATAGATCTCATGCGGCCATATTCAACACTGAGAGAACATAGTGCTTATTTTAGCAATGGATCATATGTCTACCCCCCTCCGTCTCCCCCCATGATCCCTTTAGAGAACGATTAGATATGCCGCTGATGAAGGGTCAGGAAGCTACTGTTCTATTTTAGGACTTTGGGAACCTTCACTGCATAGTCTGAAGAACTGGCATCTAGGGCTATGCAAAGAAAGTAATTGTTTTTTTTGTTTTTTGGGGGGGGGGGTAAATAAGGAGTGGTTACACCAACGAATGCCAGAAGAAACCCCCCCCAAAAAAAATGAATGACAACAAAAAGAAGTGAGTAAGAAAAGAATTGATGCCCAGAGAACCAAGATGTAGAGAAGGATCTCCTCATGGTCCTAGACTCTGTGGCTCAGAGAAGGAGGGATACGGAGGATCTCTCTCTCTACAAAGACATGTACAGAGACCCAGACAGAGAGACAAAGACAGTACAGAGACCCAGACAGAGAGACAAAGACAGTACAGAGGCCCAGACAGAGAGACAAAGACAGTACAGAGGCCCAGACAGAGAGACAAGGACAGTACAGAGACCCGGACAGAGAGACAAGGACAGTACAGAGACCCAGACAGAGAGACAAAGACAGTACAGAGACCCAGACAGAGAGACAAAGACAGTACAGAGGCCCAGACAGAGAGACAAAGACAGTACAGAGGCCCAGACAGAGAGACAAGGACAGTACAGAGACCCAGACAGAGAGACAAGGACAATACAGAGACCCAGACAGAGAGACAAAGACAGTACAGAGGCCCAGACAGAGAGACAAAGACAGTACAGAGGCCCAGACAGAGAGACAAGGACAGTACAGAGACCCAGACAGAGAGACAAGGACAGTACAGAGACCCAGACAGAGAGACAAGGACAGTACAGAGACCCAGACAGAGAGACAAAGACAGTACAGAGGCCCAGACAGAGAGACGGACAGGGGCAGAGGACAGAGAGACAAAGACAGTACAGAGGCCCAGACAGAGAGACAAAGACAGTACAGAGGCCCAGACAGACAAGGACAGTACAGAGGCCCAGACAGAGAGACAAAGACAATACAGAGACCCAGACAGAGAGACAAAGACAGTACAGAGACCCAGACAGAGAGACAAAGACAGTACAGAGGCCCAGACAGAGAGACAAAGACAGTACAGAGGCCCAGACAGAGAGACAAGGACAGTACAGAGACCCAGACAGAGAGACAAGGACAGTACAGAGACCCAGACAGAGAGACAAAGACAGTACAGAGGCCCAGACAGAGAGACAAGGACAGTACAGAGACCCAGACAGAGAGACAAGGACAGTACAGAGACCCAGACAGAGAGACAAAGACAGTACAGAGGCCCAGACAGAGAGACAAAGACAGTACAGAGACCCAGACAGAGAGACAAAGACAGTACAGAGGCCCAGACAGAGAGACGGACAGGGGCAGAGGACAGAGAGACAAAGACAGTACAGAGGCCCAGACAGAGAGACAAAGACAGTACAGAGGCCCAGACAGACAAGGACAGTACAGAGGCCCAGACAGAGAGACAAAGACAATACAGAGACCCAGACAGAGAGACAAAGACAGTACAGAGGCCCAGACAGAGAGACAAGGACAGTACAGAGACCCAGACAGAGAGACAAAGACAGTACAGAGGCCCAGACAGAGAGACAAAGACAGTACAGAGGCCCAGACAGAGAGACAAAGACAGTACAGAGGCCCAGACAGAGAGACAAGGACAGTACAGAGACCCAGACAGAGAGACAAGGACAGTACAGAGACCCAGACAGAGAGACAAGGACAGTACAGAGACCCAGACAGAGAGACAAAGACAGTACAGAGGCCCAGACAGAGAGACAAAGACAGTACAGAGGCCCAGACAGAGAGACAAAGACAGTACAGAGGCCCAGACAGAGAGACAGACCCAGAGAGACAAAAATCAGACCCAGAGTTTGGAAATTCTCCTGTGATGTAAAGTTGATTATAAAATAGATACATTATTTTTAAGTATACACTGTGTGAATATTTGTATGCATTTTCATGATGTTTTATTAACACAAATGCAACACATTGACAGAGCCATCATTATCACCACTGGTCAGTGAGATGCTGGATAACATTGGCTATGCTAGCTAGAATGGTAATCGTTCTTCTGGTTATAGTAAAACACACCTGCAAGCGCATATGTAGCTAGTTAGCTTAATTTTAGTAGTTAAACCAAAAAAAACTAGCACTAGCAATGTAGCTAATTGTTGTGACATTTTGTTGACAGTTAGCTAATGTTAGTTAATGTTAGTAGAGCAGACAACCTCTCCCAGCTGGGCTCTGGTAACCCCCTGGCCTGGCTGCTTCTAGATGGGCCTCTCAGGGGTCCGTTGTTAGCCACCACAAACAGTAGAAAGGTTGCTGTTTCGGGTTGAGCCATTTGGAGCTTTGACCATAGCCTTGTCCCAAGCATTGTCAGAAGAGATGTCTGAAGCCCGTGTAGATCTCAGGCAAGTTACTCAGTTACTGTAGACTAGGACTGACTGACCAGTTCACGGTGTTACTGTAGACTAGGACTGACTGACCTGTTCACAGTGTTACTGTAGACGAGGACTGACCTATTCACGGTGTTACTGTAGACTAGGACTGACTGACCGGTTCACGGTGTTACTGTAGACTAGGACTGACTGACCTGTTCACGGTGTTACTGTAGACTAGGACTGACTAAGTGTTACTGACTAAGACTGACTGACCGGTTCACAGTGTTACTGTAGACTAGGACTGACTGACCAGTTCACGGTGTTACTGTAGACTAGGACTGACTGACCTGTTCACGGTGTTACTGTAGACGAGGACTGACCTATTCACGGTGTTACTGTAGACTAGGACTGACTGACCGGTTCACGGTGTTACTGTAGACTAGGACTGACTGACCTGTTCACGGTGTTACTGTAGACGAGGACTGACTGACCTATTCACAGTGTTACTGTAGACTAAGACTGACTGACCGGTTCACAGTGTTACTGTAGACTAGGACTGACTGACCTGTTCATGGTGTTACTGTAAACTAGGACTGACTGACCTGTTCACGGTGTTACTGTAGACTAGGACTGACTGACCTGTTCACGGTGTTACTGTAGACTAGGACTGACTGACCTGTTCACGGTGTTACTGTAGACTAGGACTGACTGACCTGTTCACGGTGTTACTGTAGACTAGGACTGACTGACCGGTTCACGGTGTTACTGTAGACGAGGACTGACCTGTTCACGGTGTTACTGTAGACTAGGACTGACTGACCTGTTCACGGTGTTACTGTAGACGAGGACTGACTGACCTATTCACAGTGTTACTGTAGACTAAGACTGACTGACCGGTTCACGGTGTTACTGTAGACTAGGACTGACTGACCGGTTCACGGTGTTACTGTAGACTAGGACTGACTGACCTGTTCACGGTGTTACTGTAGACTAGGACTGACTGACCGGTTCACGTGTGTAGGACTATGTGTCTCTATGGTTTATCATTGACCCAGTAACAGTAGAGAGAGGAACTTGACGTTACAGTTTTCCTGTCCCCAGTCTACCGCACCAGTGATGGTGTATCTCCTGTAGTTTTCAGGCTCTGCAGCCAGGCTCCATCTTAGGTGATGGTGTAGCTCCTGTAGTTTTCAGGCTCTGCAGCCAGGCTTCATCTTTGGTGATGGTGTAGTGTTTCAGATTAAGGCTGTCTAACCCTGGGCAGGTTCCTGCCCGTCTCTGTTTCTCCCTGTTGAGACTGACTCATCCGCTCATCCTCCCCCCAGTGGGAAGCAGCTAGCTAGGGGATGAACACATCAATGTCACAACACACACACTGGCTTTCTGGCTATATCCTCTCCCTCTGTAAACTTTTTTCCCTGCAACTTCTCCTCTCCTCTCCTCTCCTGTACTCTCTCCTCACCTCTCCTCCTCACCTCCCCTCCTCTCTCTCTCTTAACTTCTCCTCTTCTACCCCCTCCCCACCTCTCCTCTCCTCTTCTCCTCCTCACCTCCCCTCATCTCTCTCTCTTATCTTCTCCTCTTCTACCCCCTCCCCACCTCTCCTCTCCTCTTCTACCCCTCCCCTCCCCACCGCTCCTATCCTCGCCTCTCCCCTCCCCACCTCTCCTTTCCCTTCCCTGTATGAATCTCATGGCATTATCAACCCCCGCCTGGTTGGTCTCTGACACCCCACGGGGAGGCTCCCACCTAAAGCCTGGGTATCACACACACACACACACACACACACACACACACACACACACACACACACACACACACACACACACACACACACACACACACACACACACACACACACACACACACACACACACACACACACACACACACACACACACACACACACACACACACACACACACACACACACACACACTTAAAGCCTAGATATCACCTGGGATCAGGGGCCAGACACTGATGGATTACAGCAGGGTGTTAACACTGACACACTGGCTTCAACACCTCCCAATACCTCTAATCACCCCTTCATACGCCCCCAACACCACGTTAACAAAGGTGAAGTGAAAGGAGAGATTCACCTGCACCTGTGGTGACTTAGACTTACATTACCTCACTTACCTCTGGCCCAGTCAAGCCAAAAGCCAAGAGCCTATAGACAAGAGCCAAGAGTCTATAGACAAGAGCTAAGAGTCTATAGACAAGAGCGAAGAGTCTATAGACAAGAGCTAAGAGTCTATAGACAAGAGCCAACAGTCTATAGACAAGAGCCAACAGTCTATAGACAAGAGCCAAGAGTCTATAGTCAAGAGCTAAGAGTCTATAGACAAGAGCCAATAGACAAGAGCCAAGAGCCCATAGACAAAAGCCAATAGACTCGAGCCAATAGACAAGAGCCTTTAGACAAGAGCCAAGATCCTAGAGACAAGAGCCAAGAGCCAATAGATAAGAGCCAAAAGACTGCAGACAAGATCCTATAGACAACAGCCTAGACAAGATCCTATAAACAAGAGCCAAAATCATATAGACAAGAGCCAAGAGAATATAGACAAGATCCTATAGACGAGAGCCTAGCCAAGATCTTATAGCCAAGAGCCTTTCCAAGTCTTCTTCAAAGACACAACTGACTGATCTGAAGGTTTAATGAATGGGAAGAAGGACATTGTCTGAGAGTTGACGTGGTTTGGAAGAAGTTAGGAACCTGAAGGAATTCAGCCTCAGGGGTAGATTTGGTTGTCCAATAGAAGCCTTACTTTCCCTCCAACCAGGTTGGTAAAGATAACATGGATCAATGTCATCGTGTTTTGATCTTTAGGAAGGGAAAGCCTTCTTAGTCCTGACATCACAATGTGGATGTTGTCATCGAGACTATGTTATGGCACCGGTGGTTTTAGGGTGTGGACGTATGCTGTATTCTAGTTCCAATGGAATGAAAGAGAGGTGTTAACGGTTTAAATAAAAGAGAAAAATATAAAACTAACACTGGAGAGTAGTCAAAGGGAGGGAGGGAGGGAGGGTGGGAAAGAGGGGGAGAGAGAGAGAGAGAGAGAGAGAGAGAGAGAGAGAGAGAGAGAGAGAGAGAGAGAGAGAGAGAGAGAGAGGGAGAGAGAGAGAGGACTAGGGAGGGAGGGAGGGAGGGAGGGAGGGAGGGAGGGAGGGAGGGAGGGAGGGAGGGAGGGAGGGACATATGGGTTGGGTGAGTCAGGTTGGGTGAATCGGGAGATACATCAATTGGTCTTCAATGTGATTCTTGGAGCAGCAGAATCCAACAATAATTTTCAACTCCCACTCCAGTTCTCCTTTCTTACAACCGACACACATTCACACACAAACTCCCAAACATACACACACACATGGTCCAGCCCACTCACCCACACTCTGCTGTCTTTCTCCTAAAAGGGTCGAGCGCAGGGGGTCCCCAGGGTCCCTTCATAGCCAGGCTAGGGGTGCACATGCACTGTACAGGGTGTGAGGGGTGTCCCTCTGTCATATCCTCTCCTCTTTCAGCTCCTCTCCCAGCTATGCAACCCTGGCTGGACATGAGGATCCTTGTGCTGAGAGGGATAACAACTGTGGTATAGCCTGAGCCTGCACCGTGACCTTATGACCCCTAGTGGCATGGGAAAGTGCACAGCTCTACTCAGCTGTCGCTCGCCCGGCTGTCCAGTGGCCTCCGCTCCCACTTGGCGACGATGAATCGACCTGCAGGCTAGTTGCTGTCTCTAGTTGGTGGCTCCATGTTAGCCTCGCGGCCTAGCGGCCTAGCGTACTCAGGTCTGCTGTCTCTAGTTGGTGGCTCCATGTTAGCCTCGCGGCCTAGCGTACTCAGGTCTGCTGTCTCTAGTTGGTGGCTCCATGTTAGCCTAGCGGCCTAGCGGCCTAGTGTACTCAGGTCTGCTGTCTCTAGTTGGTGGCTCCATGTTAGCCTAGCGGCCTAGCGTACTCAGGTCTGCTGTCTCTAGTTGGTGGCTCCATGTTAGCCTAGCGGCCTAGCATATTCAGGTCTGCTGTCTCTAGTTAGTGGCTCCATGTTAGCCTAGCGGCCTAGCGTATTCAGGTCTGCTGTCTCTAGTTAGTGGCTCCATGTTAGCCTAGCGGCCTAGCACGCTCAGGTCTGCTGTCTGTAGTTGGTGGCTCCATGTTAGCCTAGCGGCCTAGCGTACTCAGGTCTGCTGTCTCTAGTTGGTAGCTCCATGTTAGCCTAGCGGCCTAGCGTACTCAGGTCTGCTGTCTCTAGTTGGTGGCTCCATGTTAGCCTAGCCTCCTAGCGTACTCAGATCTGCTGTCTCTAGTTGGTGGCTCCATGTTAGCCTAGCGGCCTAGCACGCTCAGGTCTGCTGTCTGTAGTTGGTGGCTCCATGTTAGCCTAGCGGCCTAGCGTACTCAGGTCTGCTGTCTCTAGTTGGTGGCTCCATGTTAGCCTAGCGTACTCAGGTCTGCTGTCTCTAGTTGGTGGCTCCATGTTAGCCTAGCGGCCTAGCGTACTCAGGACTGCTGTCTCTAGTTGGTGGCTAAATGTTAGCCTAGCGGCCTAGCGTACTCAGGACTGCTGTCTCTAGTTGGTGGCTCCATGTTAGCCTAGCGGCCTAGCACGCTCAGGTCTGCTGTCTGTAGTTGGTGGCTCCATGTTAGCCTAGCGGCCTAGCGTACTCAGGTCTGCTGTCTCTAGTTGGTGGCTCCATGTTAGCCTAGCGTACTCAGGTCTGCTGTCTCTAGTTGGTGGCTCCATGTTAGCCTAGCGGCCTAGCGTACTCAGGACTGCTGTCTCTAGTTGGTGGCTAAATGTTAGCCTTGCGGCCTAGCACGCTCAGGTCTTCAGATCATTCATTCATACCGTCATTAACTCAGCACAGTGTGGGGCAACGTGGTATGGAGAGGGGAAAGGGACCCCCGAGGGACCGTCGTGGGAGATGTAGAGGGACTAGGGATGGACTAGGGAGGGACTAGGGATGGACTAGGGAGGGACTAGGGATGGACTAGGGAGGGACTAGGGAGGGACTAGGGCTGGACTAGGGAGGGACTAGGGATGGACTAGGGAGGGACTAGGGAGGGACTAGGGATGGACTAGGGAGGGGCTAGGGATGGACTAGGGAGGGACTAGGGATGGACTAGGGAGGGACTAGGGAGGGACTAGGGAGGAACTAGGGAGGGACTAGGGATGGACTAGGGAGGGACTAGGGATGGACATCAAATCCACTGCGGGAACAAACGTAGTAGTCCCTTATGGAGCTGTGTGTGTGTGTGTGTGTGTGTGTGTGTGTGTGTGTGTGTGTGTGTGTGTGTGTGTGTGTGTGTGTGTGTGTGTGTGTGTGTGTGTGTGTGTGTGTGTGTGTGTGTGTGTGTGTGTGTGTGTGTGTGTGTGTGTGTGTGTGTGTATCCACTGTCAGCCTCTCGCCCTACTCAACAACAGGCTCACATACTCGGATCCCTCTGGAAAAGGATACAGAATTTTTCTGCCCTTCATTTGGTTCTCACAGTCAGCAGCACGGTAGGAATGTGAGCTATGTGGAACCCTGAGTCTGAGGGAGTGGCTAGAGCGGTGATTTAGAGCATGTCTTGTTGTTCCCATGTCACAAGTTGACAGGGGGTATGTGGAGGTATGCTGCTCCATCTACGGTCAGTTACGCTCCTGTTGGGGTCCTCTGTGGTTATAACGTGGTCCAGAAAGAAGGGATGGATTGATGTTTAACAGACCTCCAGCTGAGACCTATCTACTTGATATTATACCACAATAACAGCATCTATTAACTACGTTTCATCATTTTGCAACCAGTGACACACTATTGAGTATAAGTGAATGTCTTTACTTAAATATTTGCATCAAACAAACACAACATTCATATAATTTAGAGTTAGATCTGAGGTTCACGTTGACCTTACGACCCCTTAGTGACCCACATACTGTAGTAAATACGCTGTCCTCCTCCTACTCCCATTCTCCTCTCCTCCCCCATACCCCCAGGCTTCCATCCTCCTCTCCTCTTCCGTACCCCCAGGCTCCCATCCTTCTCTCCTCCCCCATACCCCCAGGCAGATTACGAGAGTGTGAGAGAGAATGAAGGAGAAAGAGTTTACGAGAGGGAGAGAATGAAGGAGAAATAGATTATGAGAGAAAGATAATGAATGAGAAATAGATTACGAAAGAGAGAGAATGAAGAAGAAAGAGTTTACGAGAGGGAGAGAATGAAGGAGAAATAGATTATGAGAGAAAGATAATGAATGAGAAATAGATTACGAGAGAGAGAATGAAGAAGAAAGAGATTGAGAGAGAGCGAGAGAATGAAGGAGAAAGAGATTGAGAGAGAGAAAGAGAGAGAATGAAGGAGACAGATATTACGAGCGAGAGAGAGAGAGAATGAAGGAGAAAGAGATTGAGAGAGCGAGAGAGAGAGAGAGAGAATGAAGGAGAAAGAGATTGAGAGAGCGAGAGAGAGAGAGAGAGAGAGAGAGAGAGAGAGAGAGAGAGAGAGAGAGAATGAAGGAGAAAGAGATTGAGAGAGCGAGAGAGAGAGAGAGAGAGAGAATGAAGGAGAAAGAGATTGAGAGAGCGAGAGAGAGAGAGAGAGAGAGACAAGAGAGAGAGAGAGAAAGAGAGAGAGAGAATGAAGGAGAAAGAGATTAATAAGAGAAAGCAAGTGAAAGGGACCTGTTACAGCCATTAGTTGGACAAGAGGGGGGCAAGCACTTGCCTTTCATCAGACATGTGGCGGACCGTGGGGTTGAGGGATGTGGGGAGGGGGGCACTCTCATGTCAGCAGCTGACTGCAGTTAATATTTAATTACCAACAAACTAATGGGGGGCACCGTCGCCCCTGTTGAAGTGTGTGTGTGTGTGTGTGTGTGTGTGTGTGTGTGTGTGTGTGTGTGTGTGTGTGTGTGTGTGTGTGTGTGTGTGTGTGTGTGTGTGTGTGTGTGTGTGTGTGTGTGTGTGTGTGTGTGTTATGGTGTTTAAAGTGGGGCAAATAAATGTATGTCAATTAGTCTGCTGTCAGTGGTGGGTTAGGTGCTCATGGCAATCCACAGACCAGCAGGCACATTGCTAGGTCACCTTCAGTCTGCTGTCAGTGGATGGTTAGATACACATGGCACTCCACAGACCAGCAGGCACATTGCTAGGTCACCTTCAGTCTGCTGTCAGTGGATGGTTAGATACACATCGCACTCCACAGACCAGCAGGCACATTGCTAGGTCACCTTCAGTCTGCTGTCAGTGGATGGTTAGATACACATGGCACTCCACAGACCAACAGGCACATTGCTAGGTCACCTTCAGTCTGCTGTCAGTGGATGGTTTTCAAAAATATGCTTCTCAACCATAGCAAAACAAACATTTGTGTAACAGCATTTAGCGTTAGCATAGCATTTAGCGTTAGCATTCAGCAGGCAACATTTTCACAAAAACCAGAAAACCATTCAAATAAAATCATTTACCTTTGAAGAACTTTGGATGTTTTCAATTAGGAGACTCTCAATTAGATAACAAATGTTCAGTTTTTCCTGAAAGATTATTTGTGCAGGAGAAATCGGTCCGTTTTCTGCGTCATGTTTGGCTACCAAAAAAAAATGAAAATTCATTCATCCAAACGTCAAACTTTCTTCCACATTAACTCCATAATATCGACTGAAACATGGTAAACGTTGTTTAGAATCAATCCTCAAGGTGTTTTTCACATATCTCTTCATGATATATCATTCCTGGAAGTCTCCTCTCTGTCTCAATCACATGGATGAATGCGAGCAGCTTGGAGATTACGCAACAATTTCAACAAAGGACACCGGGCGGATCCCTGGTAAATGTAGTCTCTTATGGCCAATCTTCCAATCATATGCCTACAAATACGTCACAATGCTGCAAACAACTTGGAGAAACGATAGAAAGGGCAGGCTAATTCGTGGCGTTTTCACAGCCATATAAGGAGACAATGAAAAACAGAGCGTCAAAAATCCTGCTCATTTCCTGTTTGAAGTTTCATCTTGGTTTCATCTTGATCTCTGTAGCATCAGTTCTGGGGCACTCACAAATAATATCTTTGCAGTTTTGGAAACGTCAGAGTGTTTTCTTTCCAAAGCTGCCAATTATATGCATAGTCGAGCATCTTTTCGTGACAAAATATTGCGCTTAAAACGGGCACAATTTTTTTTATCCAATAATGACTTAGCGCCCCCATTGGTTGAAGAGGTTATGAAGTGAAGAGGACCCACTGGGCAACGACTGGTTGAATCAACGTTGTTTTCCACATAATTTAACCTCTTAGGTCGACCCGACACGCAGGCGTCCCATCTAGACATCTGGAAATGCAAATGCGCTACACTAAATGCTAATAGCACTCGTTAA
>NC_060181.1:13611600-13624100 GCF_021184085.1 Oncorhynchus gorbuscha | reverse complement strand
TCTCCTTGATACTTTACTTTACAGTACCTCTCCTTGTTACTATACTGTTACAGTACTTCCTCCCCTTGATACTTTACAGTACCTCCCCTTGTTACTTTACTTTACAGTACCTCCCCTTGTTATTTTACTTTACACTACCTCCTCTCCTTGATACTTTACAGTTACAGTACCTCCTATCCTTGATACTTTACTTTACAGTACCGACTCCCCTTGTTACTATACTGTTACAGTACCTCTCCTTGTTACTTTACTCTACAGTATCTCTCCTTGTTACTTTACATTACACTACCTCCTCTCCATGATACTTTACTTTACAGTAACTCCTCTCCTTGTTACTATACTGTTACAGTACCTACTCCCCTTGTTACTATACTGTTACAGTACCTCCTCTCCTTGTTACTTTACTTTACAGTACCTCCTCTCCTTGTTACTTTACTTTACAGTATCTCTCCTTGTTACTTTACATTACAGTACCCCCTCTCCTTGATACTTTACTTTACAGTAACTCCTCTCCTTGTTACTATACTGTTACAGTACCTACTCCCCTTGTTACTATACTGTGACAGTACCTCCTCTCCTTGTTACTTTACTTTACAGTATCTCTCCTTGTTACTTTACATTACACTACCTCCTCTCCTTGATACTTTACTTTACAGTACCTCCTCTTCTTGTTACTTTACTGTTACAGTACCTCCTCTCCATGATACTTTACTGTTACAGTACCTCCTCTCCTTGATACTTTACTTTACAGTTCCTCTCCTTGTTACTTTACATTACAGTACCTCCTCTCCTTGATACTTTACTTTACAATACCTCCTCTCCTTGTTACTATACTGTTACAGCACCTTCCTCTCCTTGATACTATACTGTTACAGTACCTACTCCCCTTGTTATTTAACTTTACAGTACCTCCCCTTGTTACTTTACTGTTACAGTACCTCCCCCCTTCCCCTCCCCAGTTCCTATGGCTTCCACTAGATGTCACCAGTCTTTAGAAAAGTTTTCAGGCTTGTTTTTGAAAAATAAGCAAGTAGTTGTAGTTTTTCCAAGGTGTCTCTCATTAGAAAAGTAGTCTTGTTGGTGCGTGAATGAGGTGCGCGCTCTTCATTATTTATCTTCCCTAATGAACATATGATTCTCTGTCTTAAATATGATTGTTTATTGAGATATTAGAGCACCTGAGGAATAATTAGAAACATCGTATGACTTGTTTGAATGAACTTTACCGTCGTTTGTATGCATGTTGAACGAGTGGATTACTGAGATCATTGGCGCCAACTAAACATACTTCTTTTGGATATAAAGAAGGACTTTAACGAACAAAACGACCATTCATTGTGTAGATGGGACCCTTGGGATTGCAAACAGAGGAAGAACTTCAAAGGTACTGTAAGTGACGTATTTAATCGCTATTTGTGATTTTGTCAAGCCTGTGCTGGTTGAAAAAGCATTTTGATGTCCTCAGATATTTGCATGGTATGCTTTCACTGTAAGGCCTCTTTGAAATCTGACAATATGGTTGGATTAACAAAAAAATAAGCTTTTAAATTATGTATGACACTTGTATTTTCATGAACGTTTAATATTACGATTTTTGCATTTGAATTTCGCGCTCTGCAATTTCACCGGATGTTGTTGTAGGTGTCCCGTTAGCGTAGCCTTGGTAGCCTTGGTTTCATGCATGTTAACATTAGAAGCCTCCTCCCTAAGTTTGTTCTATTCACTGCTTTAGCACACTCTGCCAACCCAGATGTTCCAGCTGTGTCTGAATCCTGGCTTAGGAAGACCACCAAAAATTCTGAAATTTTAATCCCAAACTACATTTTCAGACAAGATAGAACTGCCAAAGGGGGCGGTATTGCAATCTACTAATAAGATAGCCTGCAGAGTTCTGTCCTACTGTCCAGGTCTGTACCCAAACAATTTGAACATCTACTTTTAAAAATCCACCTCTCTAAAAACAAGTCTCTCACCGTTGCCACCTGCTATAGACCACCCTCTGCCCGCAGCTGTGCTCTGGACACCATATGTGAACTGATTGCCCCCCATCTATCTTCAGAGCTCGTGCTGCTAGGCGACCTAAACTGGAACATGCTTAACACCCCAGCCATCCTACAATCTAAACTCGGTCTCAACCTTTAAGTCTTTACTGAAGACTCATCTCTTCAGTGGGTCATATGATTGAGTGTAGTCTGGCCCAGGAGTGGGAAGGTGAACGGAAAGGCTCTGGAGCAACGAACCGCCCTTGCTGTCTCTGCCTGGCCGGTTCCCCTCTTTCCACTGGGATTCTCTGCCTCTAACCCTATTACAGGGGCTGAGTCACTGGCTTACTGGGGCTCTCTCATGCCGTCCTTGCAGGGGGTGCATCACCTGAGTGGGTTGATTCACTGTTGTGGTCATCCTGTCTGGGTTGGCGACCCCCCCTTGGGTTGTGCCGTGGCGGAGATCTTTGTGGGCTATACTCAGCCTTGTCTCAGGATGGTAAGTTGGTGGTTGAAGATATCCCTCTAGTGGTGTGGGGGCTGTGCTTTGGCAAAGTGGGTGGGGTCATATCCTTCCTGTTTGGCCCTGTCCGGGGGAGTCCTCGGATGGGGCCACAGTGTCTCCTGACCCCTCCTGTCTCAGCCTCCAGTATTTATGCTGCAGTAGTTTGTGTCGGGGGGCTAGGGTCAGTTTGTTATATCTGGAGTACTTCTCCTGTCCTATTCGGTGTCCTGTGTGAATCTAAGTGTGCGTTCTCTAATTCTCTCCTTCTTTCTTTCTCTCTCTTGGAGGACCTGAGCCCTAGGACCATGCCCCAGGACTACCTGACATGATGACTCCTTGCTGTCCCCAGTCCACCTGGCCATGCTGCTGCTCCAGTTTCAACTGACCTGAGCCCTAGGACCATGCCCCAGGACTACCTGGCATGATGACTCCTTGCTGTCCCCAGTCCACCTGGCCATGCTGCTGCTCCAGTTTCAACTGTTCTGCCTTACTATTATTTGACCATGCTGGTCATTTATGAACATTTGAACATCTTGACCATGTTCTGTTATAATCTCCACCCGGCACAGCCAGAAGAGGACTGGCCACCCCACATATGCTCTCTCTAATTCTCTCTTTCTTTCTCTCTCTCGGAGGACCTGAGCCCAAGGACCGTGCCCCAGGACTACCTGACATGATGACTCCTTGCTGTCCCCAGTCCACCTGACTGTGCTGCTGCTCCAGTTTCAACTGTTCTGCCTTATTATTATTCGACCATGCTGGTCATTTATGAACATTTGAACATCTTGGCCATGTTCTGTTATAATCTCCACCCGGCACAGCCAGAAGAGGACTGGCCACCCCACATAGCCTGGTTCCTCTCTAGGTTTCTTCCTAGGTTTTGGCCTTTCTAGGGAGTTTTTCCTAGCCACCATGCTTCTACACCTGCATTGCTTACTGTTTGGGGTTTTAGGCTGGGTTTCTGTACAGCACTTTGAGATATCAGCTGATGTACGAAGGCCTATATAAATAAATTTGATTTGATTTAAACTTGATGCCCTCAATCTCACACAAATTATCAATGAACCTACCAGGTACCTCCCCAAAGCCTTAAACACGGGCACCCTCATAGATATCATCCTAACCAACTTGCCCTCTAAATACACCTCTGCTGTCTTCAACCAAGATCTCAGAGATCACTGCCTCATTGCCTGCATCCATAATGGGTCAGCGGTCAAACGACCTCCACTCATCACTGTCAAACGCTCCCTGAAACACTTCAGCGAACAGGTCTTTCTAATTGACCTGGCCGGGGTATCCTGGAAGGATATTGATCTCATCCCGTCAGTAGAGGATGCCTGGATATTTAAAAAAATGTCTTCCTAACCATCTTAAATAAACATGCCCCATTCAAGAAATTTAGAACCAGGAACAGATATAGCCCTTGGTTCTCCCCAGACCTGACTGCCCTTAACCAACACAAAAACATCCTATGGCGTTCTGCATTAGCATCGAACAGCCCCCGTGATATGCAGCTGTTCAGGGAAGCTAGAAACCATCATACACAGGCAGTTAGAAAATCCAAGGCTAGCTTTTTCAAGCAGAAATTTGCTTCCTGCAACACTAACTCAAAAAAGTTCTGGGACACTGTAAAGTCCATGGAGAATAAGAACACCTCCTAGCTGCCCACTGCACTGAAGATAGGAAACACTGTCACCACTGATAAATCCACCATAATTGAGAATTTCAATAAGCATGCTTTCCAGCTGGCTACTCATATATATATATATATATAATATATGTCATTTTAGCAGACGCTTTTATCCAAAGCGACTTACAGTCATGTGTGCATACATTCTACGTATGGGTGGTCCCGGGGATCGAACCCACTACCCTGGCGTTACAAGCGCCATGCTCTACCAACTGAGCCATACTCCTACCCCGGTCAACAGCACTGCACCCCCCACAGCAACTCGCCCAAGCCTTCCCCATTTCTCCTTCTCCCAAATCCGTTCAGCTGATGTTCTGAAAGAGCTGCAAAATCTGGACCCCTACAAATCAGCCGGGCTAGACAATCTGGACCCTTTCTTTCTAAAATTATCTGCCGAAATTGTTGCCACCCCTATTACTAGCCTGTTCAACCTCTCTTTCATATCGTCTGAGATTCCCAAAGATTGGAAAGCAGCTGCGGTCATCTCCCTCTTCAAAGGGGGGGACACTCTTGACCCAAACTGCTACAGACCTATATCTATCCTACCATGCCTTTCTAAGGTCTTCGAAAGCCAAGTCAACAAACAGATTACAGACCATTTGAATCTCACCATACCTTCTCTGCTATGCAATCTGGTTTCAGAGCTGGTCATGGGTGCACTTCAGCCACGCTCAAGGTCCTAAACGATATCTTAACAGCCATCGATAAGAAACGTTACTGTGCAGCCGTATTCATTGATCTGGCCAAGGCTTTCGACTCTGTCAATCACCACATCCTCATCGGCAGACTCGACAGCCTTGGTTTCTCAAATTATTGCCTCGCCTGTTTCACCAACTACTTCTCTGATAGAGTTCAGTGTGTCAAATCGGAGGGTCTGCTGTCTGGACCTCTGGCAGTCTCTATGGGGGTGCCACAGGGTTCAATTCTTGGACCAAATCTCTTCTCTGTATACATCAATGAGGTCGCTCTTGCTGCTGGTGAGTCTCTGATCCACCTCTACACAGACGACACCATTCTGTATACTTCTGGCCCTTCTTTGGACACTGTGTTAACAACCCTCCAGGCAAGCTTAAATGCCATACAACTCTCCTTCTGTGGCCTCCAATTGCTCTATTTATTTATTTATTTATGTATTTAACAAGTAAAACTAAATGCATGCTCTTCAACCGATCGCTACCTGCACCTGCCCGCCTGTCCAACATCACTACTCTGGACGGCTCTGACTTAGAATACGTGGACAACTACAAATACTTAGTTGTCTGGTTAGACTGTAAACTCTCCTTCCAGACCCATATCAAACATCTCCAATCCAAAGTTAAATCTAGAATTGGCTTCCTATTTCGCAAACAAAGCATCCTTCACTCATGCTGCCAAACATACCCTTGTAAAACTTGACCATCCTACCAATCCTCGACTTTGGTGATGTCATTTACAAAATAGCCTCCAATACCCTACTCAACAAATTGGATGCATTCTATCACAGTGCAATCCGTTTTGTCACCAAAGCCCCATGTACTACCCACCATTGTGACCTGTACGCTCTCGTTGGCTGGCCCTCGCTTCATACTCGTCGCCAAACCCACTGGCTCCATGTCATCTACAAGACCCTGCTAGGTAAAGTCCCCCCTTATCTCAGCTCGCTGGTCGCCATAGCATCTCCCAACTGTAGCACACGCTCCAGCAGGTATATCTCTCTTGTTATGCTGGTGAGTGAGGAACCAAAAGCGATATAACGGAAACAGAGTCTTTTAATGTTCAAACAGGGAAAACATAAATCCTCAATCACACAGGGGAAGTCCAAACAGGGAAAACACAAATCCTCTAGTTTAACAGGAGAGTCCCCCTTCTAGTTGTTGAGGAGAATTGCAGGGCTAGCGGCAACAGACTGCAGGTCCCTTCGGGTAGGCGCGGGCCGTAGAGGATAGAGACACCTGCTCACACGCAGTATCTGATGACGAGGCAGAATACAACTGGACGGAACAAAGGCAAAGCAAACAGCAAACAAGAATCCGACAAGGACAGAAGCAGAAACAGAGAGAGAAATAGATACTTAATCAGAGGGCAAAATAGGGGACAGGTGTGAAAGAGTAAACGAGGTCGTTAGGAGAATGAGGAACAGCTGGGAGCAGGAACGGAACGATAGAGAGAGAGAGGAATAGAGAGAGAGAAAGAAACCTAATAAGACCAGCAGGGGGAAACGGAGAGAAGAGAAAGCACAGGGACAAGACATGACAATACAATACATGACATCTCTAGTCACCCCCAAAACCAATTCTTTCTTTGGCCGCCTCTCCTTCCAGTTCTCTGCTGCCAATGACTGGAACGAACTAAAAAAATCTCTGAAACTGGAAACACTTATCTCCCTCACTAGCTTTAAGCACCAACTGTCAGAGCAGCTCACAGATTACTGCACCTGTACATAGCCCACCTATAATTTAGCCCGAAAAACTACTTCTTTCCCTACTGTATTTAATTTATTTATTTATTTTGCTCCTTTGCACCCCATTATTTTTATTTCTACATTGCACATTCTTCCATTGCAAAACTACCATTCCAGTGTTTTACTTGCTATATTGTATTTACTTTGCCACCATGGCCTTTTTTTGCCTTTACCTCCCTTAACTCACCTCATTTGCTCACATCGTATATAGACTTGTTTATACTGTATTATTGACTGTATGTTTGTTTTAGTCCATGTGTAACTCTGTGTCGTTGTATGTGTCGAATTGCTTTGCTTTATCTTGGCCAGGTCGCAATTGTAAATGAGAACTTGTTCACAACTTGCCTACCTGGTTCAATAAAGGTGAAATAAAATTTAAAAAATTAAAAAGCTGTTCATGCGCCCTAACAGGTTTAAAACAGGTCAACATTCACAAGGCCACGGGGCTAGACGGATTACCAGGGCGTGTACTCAGAGCACGTGCTGAACAACTGGCAAGTGTCTTCACTGACATTTTCTACCTCTCCCTGACCGAGTCTGTAATACCCACATGTTTCAAGCAGACCACCACAGTCCCTGTACCCAACATTGCAAAGGCAACCTGCCTAAATGACTACCACACTGTAGGACTCACGTCGGTAGCTGTGAAGTGCTTTGAAAGGCTGGTCATGGCTCACATCAACACCATCATCCCGGAAACCCTAGACCCAATTCAATTTGCGTACCACCCCAACAGATCCACAGATGACGCACTCTCAATCGCACTCCACACTACTCTTTCCCACCTGGACGAAAGGAACACCAATGTGAGAATGCAATTAATTGGCTACATGCTCAGCGTTCAACACCGTAATGCCCACAAAGCTCATCATTAAGCTAAGGACCCTGGGACTAAACACCTCACTCTGCAACTGGATCCTGGGCTTCATGAAGGGCCACCACCAAGGTGGTAAGGGTAGGTAACAACACATCTGCAATGCTGATCCTCAACACCGGGCCCCTCAGGGGTGTGTGCTTAGTCCCCTCCTGTACTCCCTGTTCACCCATGACTGCATGGCCAGGCACAACCCCAACACCATCATTAAGTTTGCTGACGACACAACAGTGGTAGGCCTGATCACTGACAACGATGAGGAGGTCAGAGACCTGGCAGTGTGGTGTCATGACAACATCTCCCTCAATGTGAGCAAGACAAAGGAGGTGATCATGGACTACAGGAAAAGGAGGGCCGAACAGGCCCCCATTCACATCGACGGGGCTGTAGTGGAGTGGGTGGAGAGTTTCAAGTTCCTTGGTGTCCACATCACCAACAAACTGTCATGGTCCAAACACACCAAGACAGTCGTGAAGAGGGCACAACAACACCTTTTCCCCCTCAGGAGACTGAAAAGATTTGGCATTGGTCCCAAGACCCTCAAAGGGTTCTACAGCTGCACCATCGAGAGCATCCTGACGGGTTGCATCACCGCCAAGCTCCCTGCCGTCCTGGACCTATATATACTAGGCAGTGTCAGAGCCTCGTTAATGTTATGTCATTTTATTCTGCTACTTTTTACTTTAGTTTATTTAGTAAATATTTTCTCAACTCTATTTCTTGAACTGCATTGTTGGTTAAAAACGTCTTATGGCTTGAATCCCGCTAACGGGATCGATATGACAACAGCCAGTAAAAGTGCAGGGCGCCAAATTCAAACCAACAGAAATCTCATAATTAAAATTCCTCAAACATAGAAGTATTTTACACCATTTTAAAGATACACTTGTTGTTAATCCCACCACAGTGTCCGATTTCAAAAAGGCTTTACAGACGAAAGCACACCAAACGATTATGTTAGGTCTGCACCTAGTCACAGAAAAACACAGCCATTTTTTCCAACCAAAGAGAGGAGTCACAAAGAGCAGAAATAGAGATAAAATGAATCACTAACCTTTGATGATCTTCATCAGATGACATTCATAGGACTTCATGTTACACAATACATGTATGTTTTATTCGATAAAGTTCATATACAAAAATCTGAGTTTACATTGGCGCGTTATGTTTAGTAGTTCCAAAACATCCAGTGATTTTGCAGAGAGCCACATCAATTTACAGAAATACTCATAATAAACATTGATAAAAGATACAACTATTATGCATAGAATTATAGATACACTTCTCCTTAATGCAACCACTGTGTCAGATTTCAAAAACGCTTTGCCAAAAAAGCACACCATGCAATAATCTGATTACAGCGCTCAGACAACAAAACAAGCCATACAGATATCTTCCATGTTGTGGAGTCAACAGAAGTCAGAAATAGCATTATAAATATACACTTACCTTTGATGATCTTCATCAGACTGCACTCCCAGGAATCCCAGTTTCACAATAAATGTTTGATTTGTTCGATAAAGTCCATCATTTATGTCCAAAAACAAGGGGAGAAATAGGGCTCTAATCAGAGGGCAAAATAGGGGACAGGTGTGAAAAGAGTAAATGAGTGAGTTAGGAGAATGAGGAACAGCTGGGAGCAGGAACGGAACGATAGAGAGAAGAGAGAGAGGGAGGGGGAGAGAGAGGGATAGAAAAAGGGAACGAACCTAATAAGACCAGCAGGGGGAAACGAACAGAAGGGAAAGCACAAGGACAAGACAATATATGACAAAACATGACAGTACCCCCCCCCACTCACCGAGCGCCTCCTGGCGCACTCGAGGAGGAATCCTGGCGGCAACGGAGGAAATCATCAATCAGCGAACGGTCCAGCACGTCCCGAGATGGAACCCAACTCCTCTCCTCAGGACCGTAACCCTCCCAATCCACTAAGTACTGATGACCACGTCCCCGAGAACGCATGTCCATGATCTTTCGTACTTTGTAAATGGGTGCGCCCTCGACAAGGACGGGGGGGGGGGGGGAAGATGAACGGGGGCGCGAAGAAAGGGCTTGACACAGGAGACATGGAAGACAGGGTGGACGCGACGAAGATGTCGCGGAAGAAGCAGTCGCACAGCGACAGGATTGACGACCTGGGAGACACGGAACGGACCAATGAACCGCGGAGTCAACTTGCGAGAAGCTGTCGTAAGGGGAAGGTTACGAGTGGAAAGCCACACTCTCTGGCCGCGACAATACCTAGGACTCTTAATCCTACGTTTATTGGCGGCTCTCACAGTCTGCGCCCTGTAATGGCAAAGTGCAGACCTCACCCTCCTCCAAGTGCACTCACAACGTTGGACAAACGCCTGAGCGGAGGGAACGCTGGACTCGGCGAGCTGGGACGAGAACAGAGGAGGCTGGTACCCCAGACTACTCTGAAACGGAGATAGCCCGGTAGCAGACGAAGGAAGCGAGTTGTGAGCGTATTCTGCCCAGGGGAGCTGTTCTGCCCAAGACGCAGGGTTTCTAAAAGAAAGGCTGCGTAATATGCGACCAATCGTCTGATTGGCCCTTTCTGCTTGACCGTTAGACTGGGGATGAAAACCGGAAGAGAGATTGACGGAAGCACCAATCAAACGACAGAATTCCCTCCAAAACTGTGACGTGAATTGCGGACCTCTGTCTGAAACGGCGTCTAACGGGAGGCCATGAATTCTGAACACATTCTCAATGATGATTTGTGCCGTCTCCTTAGCGGAAGGAAGCTTAGCGAGGGGAATGAAATGTGCCGCCTTAGAGAACCTATCGACAACCGTAAGAATCACAGTCTTCCCCGCAGACGAAGGCAGACCGAAGGAATGGGAAGCGGTCTGAGACGACCGGCAGGAGGAGAGTTACCTGACTTAGTCTGCGCGCAGTCCGAACAAGCAGCCACGAAACGGCGCGTGTCCCGCTCCTGAGTAGGCCACCAAAACCGCTGGCGAATAGATGCAAGTGTACCCCGAACGCCGGGGTGGCCAGCTAACTTGGCAGAGTGAGCCCACTGAAGAACAGCCAGACGAGTAGAAACAGGAACGAAAAGAAGGTTACTAGGACAAGCGCGCGGCGACGCAGTGTGAGTGAGTGCTTGCTTAACCTGTCTCTCAATTCCCCAGACAGTCAACCCGACAACACGCCCATCAGGAAGTATCCCCTCGGGATCGGTAGAAGCCACAGAAGAACTAAAGAGACGAGATAAGGCATCAGGCTTGGTGTTCTTATTACCTGGGCGATAAGAAATCACGAACTCGAAACGAGCGAAAAACAACGCCCAACGAGCTTGACGTGCATTAAGTCGTTTGGCAGAACGGATGTACTCAAGGTTCTTATGGTCAGTCCAAACGACAAAGGAACGGTCGCCCCCTCCAACCACTGTCGCCATTCGCCTAGGGCTAAGCGGATGGCGAGCAGTTCGCGGTTACCCACATCATAGTTGCGTTCCGATGGCGACAGGCGATGAGAAAAATAAGCGCAAGGATGGACCTTATCGTCAGACTGGAAGCGCTGGGATAGAATGGCTCCCACGCCCACCTCTGAAGCGTCAACCTCGACAATGAATTGTTTAGTGACGTCAGGAGTAACAAGGATAGGAGCGGACGTAAAACGCTTCTTGAGGAGATCAAAAGCTCCCTGGGCGGAACCGGACCACTTAAAGCACGTCTTGGCAGAAGTAAGAGCTGTGAGAGGGGCAGCAACTTGACCGAAATTACGAATGAAACGCCGATAGAAATTAGCGAAACCTAGAAAGCGCTGCAACTCGACACGTGACCTTGGAACGGGCCAATCACTGACAGCCTGGACTTTAGCGGGATCCATCTGAATGCCTTCAGCGGAAATAACAGAACCGAGAAATGTGACAGAGGAGACATGAAAGGCGCACTTCTCAGCCTTCACGTAGAGACAATTCTCTAAAAGGCGTTGAAGTACACGTCGAACGTGCTGAACATGAATCTCGAGTGACGGTGAAAAAATCAGGATATCGTCAAGGTAGACAAAAACAAAGATGTTCAGCATGTCTCTCAGTACATCATTAACTAATGCCTGAAAAACAGCTGGAGCATTAGCAAGACCGAACGGCAGAACCCGGTACTCAAAATGCCTTAACGGAGTGTTAAACGCCGTTTTCCACTCGTCCCCCTCTCTGATGCGCACGAGATGGTAAGCGTTACGAAGGTCCAACTTAGTAAAGAACCTGGCTCCCTGCAGAATCTCGAAGGCTGACGACATAAGGGGATGCGGATAACGATTCTTAACCGTTATGTCATTCAGTCCTCGATAATCCATGCAGGGGTGCAGAGTACCGTCCTTCTTCTTAACAAAAAAAAACCCCGCTCCGGCGGGAGAGGAAGAAGGCACTACGGTGCCGGCGTCGAGAGAAACAGACAAATAATCCTCGAGAGCCTTACGTTCGGGAGCCGACAGAGAGTATAGTCTACCCCGAGGGGGAGTGGTCCCCGGAAGGAGATCAATACTACAATCATACGACCGGTGAGGAGGAAGGGAGTTGGCTCTGGACCGACTGAAGACCGTGCGCAGATCATGATATTCCTCCGGCACTCCTGTCAAATCACCAGGTTCCTCCTGAGAAGAGGGGACAGAAGAAACAGGAGGGATAGCAGACATTAAACACTTCACATGACAAGAAACGTTCCAGGATAGGATAGAATTACTAGACCAATTAATAGAAGGATTATGACATACTAGCCAGGGATGACCCAAAACAACAGGTGTAAAAGGTGAACGAAAAATCAAAAAGGAAATGGTCTCACTGTGGTTACCAGATACTGTGAGGGTTAAAGGTAGTGTCTCATATCTGATACTGGGGAGAAGACTACCATCTAAGGCGAACATGGGCGTGGGCTTCCCTAACTGTCTGAAAGGAATGTCATGTTTCCGAGCCCATGCTTCGTCCATAAAACAACCCTCAGCCCCAGAGTCAATTAAGGCACTGCATGAAGCAGCCGAACCGGTCCAGCGTAGAT
>NC_060181.1:13576600-13606600 GCF_021184085.1 Oncorhynchus gorbuscha | reverse complement strand
ACACACACACACACACACACACACACACACACACACACACACACACACACACACACACACACACACACACACACACACACACACACACACACACACACACACACACACACACACACACACACACACACACACAACTCCCTATCTTGCTCTCTCTGGTTTATTTTTACAAACACAGACACACTCACAGCATAGCTCTCCCACACTTCTTCACATCTGTTTTGACTTATTCTTCGTCTGACCCACCCCCAACTCCTCTCTCCCCCTACCTCCCCCACCCCCCAACTCCTCTCTCCCCCTACCTCCCCCATCTCGCAACTCCTCTCTCCCCTACCTCCCCCATCTCCCAACTCCTCTCTCCCCTACCTAACCCATCTCCCAACTCCTCTCTCCCCCTAACTCCCCCATCTCCCAACTCCTCTCTCCCCCTACCTCCCCCATCTCCCAACTCCTATTTCCCCTTCTCTTCCCCTCCCTCATCCTATTCTTCCTCCTCACTACAGGCAAAATGTCCCCCTCTTCCTTATTCCCCCTCCAGTTGTCTAAAAGTCTGAATGGCAGGTATATGGTGACAGGATGCAGTGGGGCATGTGAGGGTGGCTGCCCCCCCCCCCCCCCCGGCTCCCAGCGTTGACAAAGTAAACCGATCGGGGGGGGGGCAGCCACGCTCACATGCCCCACTGTGAGGGGGGCTACTGTGGAACTGACAGGGGAAATGTCTGTAAACACACACACACTCCGGCGAGTGGGAGAGTGATGGTGAAGCACCACTCACACAGAGATTACGTTACAGCTGAGTTAGATCTGAGCTGTGGGAACCAGCACCTTTTCCCAGCCACACACACAAGCGCTTGCTTACATATACACATTCTCACACACACACACATGCTCACACACACACGCATGCTCACACACACACGCATGCTCACACACACACGCATGCTCACACACACACCCATGCTCACACACACACCCATGCTCACACACGCACTCATGCTCACACACACACGCATACTCACACACACACGCATGCTCACACACACATGCGTAAGAACAGATGCACATAGACACACACACTCTTCAACAGATGCCATTAGCCGTGCGCTCACATTATACATTAGTAGAGCCAAGCGTGTAGCGACATAGCAGTACACACACACACACACACACACACAAGCTACCTGGGGTGACAGGCAGTGGTTTGAGCGTTGGATCAGTAACCGAAAGGTTGCTGGATCGAATCCCAGAGGTGACAAGGTAAAAAATCTGTAATTTTCCAGCTGAACAAGGCTCTGTTCCCTGGTAGGCCGTCATTGTAAATAAGAATTTGTTCTTAACTGACTTGCCTAGTTAAATTAAGGTTAAATGTAAAAAATACACACGCAGCTACACATAAACATGACTCAAATTGAAAACACACAGTATATACACGCACACGCTTCTCCTGAAATGTCCGAATGTATGTGTGTGGGAGGTGTTAGCGGAAGGCAAGCTCCTTGGCTGACATAGCTACTGGGCACAACAGGAGAGGGGTGAGGAGTGGAGACGTGGAGTGGGCAAGTCCTCAGGAGTGTGTGTTGTGTTGGTTGTCTGGTGGGCTGCAACCTCTTGACTTTAAGTGAAAAGAAGAGCTGAAAGAAACCAACAAAACAAGCAGGACAACTTAATTGCCTTCAGTTTTCTCATGCTAATACCCTCTCTATTCTGAGGAGCAGTGAGCCCAGGACTCAGGACCCTTTGCCAGGTTCACAGCCCAACAGCCCACCCACCAGTCAGTGAGTGTCTCCCCCAGCCAGACCCACTCCAGCCTGCTCCAGCCCAGCCTCCTCCCCAGTCCAGCCTCATCCTCTCTGCCCAGCCTCATCCTCTCTGCCCAGCCTCATCCCCTGCCCTGCCCAGCCTCATCCCCAGCCCAGCCTCATCCCCAGCCCAGCCTCATCCCCAGCCCAGCCTCATCCCCAGTCCAGCCTCATCCCCTGCCCAGCCTCATCCCCTGCCCAGCCTCATCTCTACTCATCTCTATTCAGGATCTTCTCTCATTGGCTGGTGGAGGAGCAGCGCAGCTGTGATCGCGTAATTACCTGAGTCCCTTTAATGTAAACAGTTTGTATTGAAATACGAGGGCCAGGCTGAAGGCCATTAGACAATGTGTTGATGAGAGAAAACAAAGTTTCA
The DNA here is from genome assembly GCF_021184085.1 of Oncorhynchus gorbuscha. Taxonomy (NCBI): domain Eukaryota; kingdom Metazoa; phylum Chordata; class Actinopteri; order Salmoniformes; family Salmonidae; genus Oncorhynchus; species Oncorhynchus gorbuscha. The sequence continues at coordinate 13,604,428 of NC_060181.1, read as the reverse complement.
CCATCCCCCGAAGGATCCAGTTTCAGCTATTAACGCGCGCACACACACACACACACACACACACACACACACACACACACACACACACACACACACACACACACACACACACACACACACACACACACACACACACACACACACACACACACACACACACGCAGGAGCAGCCACACACTGACCCATTCTTTAGTGTGTGTGAGAATGGGAGTCCGTTCAGGCTCCTTTGTGTGGGTGTCTGTCAGCGGTGTTGTCTAAGTCAGGCCCCATTGTGGCCCACCACTGTTCCTTATTGACACAGGACCCTCTCTCTGCATGTTCCCAGGCTCCAACCCACCTCCCTGGCTGTATGCGCTTGTGTGGACGACTGGCATGGATGGAGACACGCACACCCACACGCACACCCGCAACCACACACACGCACACCTGCACCCGCACCCGCACACACACACACACACACACACACACGCACACGCACACGCACACGCACCCGCACCCGCACCCGCACACACGCACACGCACACGCACCCGCACCCGCGCACACGCACCCGCACCCGCACCCGCACACACACACACACACACACACACACACACACACACACACACACACACACACACACACACACACACACACAACCACACGCACCCGCACACACACACACACACCCACACCCACACCCGCACACACACTCACACACACACACAACCACACCCGCACACACACACACACACCGACCACATAAACAAACACCCATACTTACAAAAGCAGCATAAAAACAAACTAAGATAAAGTAACTTACAGTAGGCTTAACGTACTAATGTAAAGTTACTTACAATAGGCTTAACGTACTAATGTAAAGTAACTTACAGTAGGCCTGACATACTAATGTAAAGTAACTTACAGTAGGCTTAACGTACTAATGTAAAGTAACTTACAGTAGGCTTAACGTACTAATGTAAAGTAACTTACAGTAGGCCTGACATACTAATGTAAAGTAACTTACAGTAGGCCTAACATACTAATGTAAAGTAACTTACAGTAGGCCTAACATACTACGCGCGCACACACACACACACACACACACACACACACACACACACACACACACACACACACACACACACACACACACACACACACACACACACACACACACACACACACACACACACCACCACACACACACACACACACACCCACACGCGCACCCGCACACACACACACACACACACCCACACCCGCACCCGCACACACACACACACACCCAACCACACCCGCACCCGCACACACACACCCGCACCCGCAAACACACACACACAACCACACCCGCACCCGCACGCGCACACACACACACACACACACCCACACGCACACCCGCACCCGCACGCGCACACACACACACACACACACCGACCACATAAACAAACACCCATACTTACAAAAGCAGCATAAAAACAAACTAAGATAAAGTAACTTACAGTAGGCTTAACATACTAATATAAAGTAACTTACAGTAGACCTGACATACTAATGTAAAGTAACTTAGAGTAGGCCTAACATACTAATGTAAAGTAACTTACAGTAGGCCTGACATACTAATGTAAAGTAACTAGTTTGTAACATACTAATGTAAAGTAACTTACAGTAGACCTAACATACTAATGTAAAGTAACTTACAGTAGGCCTAACATACTAATGTAAAGTAACTTACAGTAGACCTAACATACTAATGTAAAGTAACTTACAGTAGACCTAACATACTAATGTAAAGTAACTAGTTTGTAACATACTAATGTAAAGTAACTTACAGTAGGCCTAACATACTGTAGCGACCCGCACAGACAGCTGTGTGTTATGTGTTAGGCTAGGAGGTGGTTGTGTTGTACTGACCAGTACACGGTGTTCGCGGGGTCCAACCTGTCAATCAACCTGCTATCTGCCAATCACGGGAATGCCTGGAATGTTCTGATGCCGGGCATCCTGGTGGTTGGTGGAGTGGCGTGGAGGGGGGTTGGGCAGGGGGGTGGAGCATTGGAAGTTAAGACCAGGTTCAGCTTTTGTTCTCTCTCTCTTACGTCTGGGCTTCACAAGAGAAGGTCACGATTGGCTTGTGTCATCTATTTGGCGTGTGCTACGGCCCAAACAGTAGCCTGTGTAAAGTTGGTGTAATAAACCGTCAATTCGTAAACTCAAGCCTCTGTCTGGACAATTGTTCCTTTATGATCTAGTCGGGTCATTACATTGGTGTCAGAAGTAAAAACGTTGATACAAGTTAGCCAGCTAGCTAGCTGACTTATGTGGCTAGCTACCGTAGGTGAGAACGGAGATGGAAAATGCTTCGAGGGAATCCGAAAGTGAAGGTGGAGGTAGGGGACGATTATGGCCAAGGAACTGCATGTGAATGGACGTCGGGGGCTCTGTCTGAGGAGATCGCCAGGGCGTCGGAGCGCAGAGGCCGCTTGAGGGAGGACGTTAGAGCGATGGCGGCTGAAGCGGGCATGAGTGCTTCGTCGAATGTATTTCGCGCGGATTCTGGTGGGCGGACCGAAGTGGTGACGTCGACGCGGCGTGATGAGGAATCTGGGGCTCAGGATGTAAACAAACATGGCGGCGCCCAGTTCCCGGCTGCGTCCGTATCTGTTAAGACCCCGAAGTATTCCGGTAAGGCGGATTGGGAAGCTTTTCATGCTCAGTTTGAACTGTTAGCTCATTTTAGGGGTGGTCGGATGAAGAAAGGGCACTGCAGTTGGCTTTATGCCTCACGGATGAAGCTCTGGCCTGTTTGATATTGATTAGCCCCGAGGACAGGCATGATTATGGGGCTTTAGTGGGAGCACTGAGGAGGCGCTATGGACAGTGTGTACAGCCCGGGCTACTGCGCTCCGAACTGAGTAATAGACGCAGGCAGCCTGGAGAGCCTCTACGGGTGCTAGCTAATGACATTGAGAGCCTCTCTCGGCGGGCATATGCTCACATGCCCCCCTCCGTGCAGAGCGAGCTAGCACGGGACCAGTTCATACAGGCGCTCTCTCCTACGGAGCTGCGCATACAGACCCAGCTGGCTCATCCTGAGTCATTGCAGACAGCCTTGGAGATGGCTTTGGAGAGGGAGCTGGTGTGGGCTGGGGCTTCAGCTGGGGCTTTGGTGGGGGTGCAGGGAGACACACCCTCTGTGCGAGCTGGGGGGCAGAGCAGCCCGGAGCCGGAAAAGCCTGCTTGGGTGGCCGAAATGACAAAACTCATTCGTGCTGTGTCGCTACAGGCGGAACGAAACACACGCCCTGGTCACCGGGTCTGCTGGGGTTGTGGCCAGCCAGGCCATCTGCGCCGAGTTTGCCCCATGTCCCCCAGAGCTCAGGGAAACGGCTCGGGGTCCGCATAGACCGGGTAGTGCGGACCCCTAGCTTTCTATCCCAACCACCATCATCTTCTGGAGGAGCCCACCGGCACAGACAAGGCTCCACTTCCCCCAGAAGCAGACGAGGGCAAGCGGATGGAGCCTGTTGTTGTGGTGGGCCGGACCTGTGTTGGGGACTTTTGTCATGTCCCTGTCACTGTGGAGGGGGTGCCCTGCTCCGCCCTGGTGGACACTGGTTCCACAGTAACCCTGGTGAGGCCAGATATTGTGCCAGGTTGGACTCAGTGTGAGCCTACAACTGTGCAGCTCCGCACAGTCACAGGTGAGCTGGCACCCATGAAAGGGAAGGGAATAATGACTCTGACAGTAGGGGGCAGGACTGTGCGTCATCCTGTGTGGGTGGCGGCTGTGCAGGACCCTTGTATCCTGGGGTTGGACTTTCTTAGGAGCACAGGCTGCCAGTTAGACCTAAATAGGGGCACACTGAGCTTCCAGGGAGGGACGGAAGTCACCATGGCCCCCCCTAATGTCACATTCACTCAACCCAACAAACCCTTTACTCCAACAGTTAAAGCAGCAGAGACTCATGGCTGCGCCCCCTCCCCCACAGCTGTGTGTGACTTTTCCCCAGTCCCCCTGTCACCTACAGCGGTGTGTTACATTCCCCCAGCTACCTCCATGACACAGCCCTCTGTGAGCCCGGGTCTCATCCCCCCAGCCCAGCTACCCCAGATGGGAGAGGAGAGGACACTGTCTGCAGTGAGGGAGATATGGGGGAGGAACTGTGTTGGTCTTGACCCTGAGCAGCAGGAACGGTTGTGGCAGTTGCTGTTTGAATTCAGAGACAGCTTTGCGTTGAGTGAGGAAGAGGTGGGTCAGACTCATCTGGTGCAGCATGAGATCGACACAGGTGATGCTCGACCCATCAAGATGCGTCCCCGCCGTATCCCGCTGGCACGCCAGGAGGCGGCAGACAAGGCTGTGTTGGAGATGCAGCGGGCAGACTTCATTGAGCCCTCAGACAGCCCCTGGGCGGCGCCAGTCGTCATGGTTCCGAAGAAGGGGGGCAAGCTGAGGTTCTGTGCGGACTACAGGCGGCTGAATGAGGTAACCAGGAAGGACTCATACCCCATACCACGTATCGATGAGTCGCTGGACCTGGTTAGGGGGTCCTCCTGGTTCTCCTCACTAGACCTCCGCAGTGGCTACTGGCAGGTGCCCCTCTCCCCAGAGGCCAGAGCCAAAACTGCGTTCTCCACTAACAGAGGACACTGGCAGTTCAAGGTCCTGTGCTTTGGCCTGTGCAACGCTCCAGCTACTTTTGAGCGTTTGATGGACAGGGTGCTGGATGGCATCCCCGACAGCAGTGTCTGGTATACCTCGATGACATCCTGGCCCATGGCAGCTCCTTCCAGTCAGCCCTGGGGCGCTACGGCGTGTGCTGGAGAGGGTGGCTGCCGCAGGTCTGAAGCTCCACCCCGAGAAGTGCCACTTCATGAGGAGAGAGGTGTCCTTCTTGGGCCACCGAGTGGGGAAGGAGGGGATCAGCACCATGGAGGACAAGGTAGGGGCTGTCAGAGACTGGCCCACCCCCACCGACCAGCGTCAGCTGAAGAGCTTCCTGGGCCTGGCCTCGTACTACAGGAGGTTTGTACGGGGCTTCTCAAGCGTTGCTGCTCCACTGAACCGCCTGCTGCCGAAGGACAAGGCTTTCACTTGGACAGTGGAGTGTGAGGAGGCGTTCAACACCCTCAAACGTGCACTGATCGAGGCCCCGTGCTCGCCCCCTGACCTCACCTTGCCCTTTATCCTGGACACAGACGCGAGCAATGTGGGCATGGGTGGGGTGCTGGCCCAGGTGGGGCCAGAGGGGGAGAGAGTGGTGGCGTACTTCAGCAAAACATTTGACAAACATGAGCGCCGCTACTGTGTCACCCGGCGGGAGCTCTTGGCTGTTGTGGCTTCCGTCAAACACTTCAAGTACTACCTGGGTGGTCTGCCCTTTACTGTAAGGACTGACCACTCTGCTCTCCAGTGGCTCATGTCTTTCAGAGAGCCAGAGGGGCAGGTGGCACGCTGGTTGGAGGAGCTTCAGCCGTATGACTTCACGGTGGTGCACAGGGCAGGGGCACGCCACTCCAACGCCGACGCCATGTCCCGTCGGCCCTGTACTGCAGACGGCTGCCGCCACTGTGAACGGAGAGAGGGACGGGAGAGAGAGCTGCGGGCAGAGGAGGGTGTCTGTGCCACAGTGTGTCGGGCGAGCGGGCCTGTCTGCTGTGAGCTGCAGACTGTCGACGTGGCTGAATGGCGGCAGCAGCAGGGACGGGACACAGACCTACAGCCAGTGCTACAGTGGGTAGAGGCGCAGGTGAGGCCACCATGGGAAGAGGTGACAGCGCTCTCACTCGCGACCAAAGGGTTGTGGTCGAAGTTTGAGAGACTGCGGCTGGCTGATGGCGTGCTACAGCGGGCATGGAAGGAGTCAGCTACGGGAGAGGAGAGGTGGCAGGTGGTCGTCCCAAAAGCATTGCGGGAGGCTGTGCTCCAGAGTACTCATGGGGGTGGGGACTGGACACTTTGGGGTCACAAAAACACTGCGCCGTCTCCGTCAGGGCTTCTACTGGGGGCAGCACAAGAGGGATGTGGAGGACTTTGTCGCCGCTGTGACAACTGCACAGCGAGAAAGGGCCCCCAGGCCGCTCTCATGCTCAGCTACAACAGTTCCCAGTGGGGGCTCCCATGGAGAGGGTGGGAGTGGATGTAGTTGGGCCGTTCCCCACCACAGACAGTGGAAACCGCTGGGTGCTCACGGCCATGGACTATTTCACAAAATGGCCCGAGGCCTATGCTCTGCCTGACCAGGAGGCAGAGACCATCGTCGACGCCCTGACAGCGGGGATGTTCAGCAGGTTTGGAGCTGCAGAGTCCATCCACAGCGACCAAGGCAGAAACTTTGAGTCCCGTGTGTTCGCCACCATGTGTGAGAGGCTGGGTATGCACAAGACCCACACTACTCCTCTCCATCCTCAAAGTGATGGCCTTGTGGAGCGCTTCAACAAAACGCTTGGACAGCAGCTGGCCATCGTCTCTTCCAAACACCAGCGTGACTGGGACAAGCACCTGCCTATGGTCCTCATGGCATGCCGCTCCGCTGTCCAAGACTCCACTTCCTGCACGCCTGCCCTCCTCATGCTGGGGAGAGAGATCCGCACCCCTGCGGAGATGGCGTTTGGTCGGCCCCTGGATAGCCCTCATGTTCCTCCGGGGCCGGAGTATGCCCGGAGACTCCAGGACCGCCTGGAGACAGCCCACACCTTCGCCAGAGAGCAGCTGGTGAATGCAGGTGTGAGGCAGAAAAGGAACTATGACGTGCACACCCGGGGAAGGCACTTTGTGGCTGGGGAGCTGGTCTGGGTCTACAGCCCCCTAAGGAAAAAAGGCAGATGCCCCAAGTTGGACAGTCACTGGGTGGGACCCTGCAGTGTCCTGGAGAGGGTAGGGGAGGTTGTGTACCGGGTGCAGCTTCCTCCCAGGGGGAGAAAGGTGGCACTGCACCGGGACAGGTTAGCCCCATACAGAGGGGCCTCTTCTCCTCAAACCCCAGGAACCCCCACAATTCCCCTCTCTGGCAATGACATTCTCCAGGCACCCACCCTCAGGTGCCGCAGACAAGGCTCCAGACAGCCCACTCCCCCTGTCTCCCCCCCCCTGTGTCACCGCGTGGTTCCCCAGAGCCACGGACTGTATTACCCGTTCCCGCTTCCTTGTCACCCATACCCCTGCCTTCATCCCCTGGGTCCCAGAGGGGCACTCTGCGACCATCACGACCACGCAGGCAAAGGAGACCTCCGGGTCGCTTCAGAGACTTTGTTTGTTCCCTCGGGGACGAGGGACTTTGTGGTGGGGGGGGCTGTGTAGCGACCCGCACAGACAGCTGTGTGTTATGTGTTAGGCTAGGAGGTGGTTGTGTTGTACTGACCAGTACACGGTGTTCGCGGGGTCCAACCTGTCAATCAACCTGCTATCTGCCAATCACGGGAATGCCTGGAATGTTCTGATGCCGGGCATCCTGGTGGTTGGTGGAGTGGCGTGGAGGGGGGTTGGGCAGGGGGGTGGAGCATTGGAAGTTAAGACCAGGTTCAGCTTTTGTTCTCTCTCTCTTACGTCTGGGCTTCACAAGAGAAGGTCACGATTGGCTTGTGTCATCTATTTGGCGTGTGCTACGGCCCAAACAGTAGCCTGTGTAAAGTTGGTGTAATAAACCGTCAATTCGTAAACTCAAGCCTCTGTCTGGACAATTGTTCCTTTATGATCTAGTCGGGTCATTACAATACTAATGTAAAGTAACTTACAGTAGACCTGACATATTAATCTAATATCATTTACAGTAGGCCTAATTGTCAAATGCAACAAAAAGGTTATTGCTGAGTTCATTGCAGAGATTCACTATACTATATAACCACCAAACTACCTTTGAATGTTGTGTAACACCAACTGCTATCTAAGAATACAGGATATAAACTCCCTTTCACGTCATGCTGACCTGTACCTGTGTCTGTGAGTGTTAGTGTGCTGTAGCAATGAGACAAGATAGTAGCTACTACAACAATTGGATACCACGAAATTGGGGAGAAAAAGGGGTAAAAAAAAAAGTGTTAGCGTGCTGAGTCGATGGAGCCAGAGATGTGTTGACTTACAGTAACCATGGCGATCTAGCTGGGCCATCTCTTTGCCGCATGTCTATGGCTGTGACACAGGATGAGGTGAAGTGCTCCCACCTTGTGGCGAGAATAAGAATCTCATCACTGAATTTTTTATAGCCCAACCCAACCACTAGATGGAAGTATTGAGTCATATTAGATGACAGGGCGTGTTGTTATTATAGGTTATCGGGCTGTACCTTTATTTACACTGACTACAAAACATTAAGAACACCTTTCTAATATTGAGTTGCACCCCCTTTTCCCTCAGAACAGCCTCAGTTCGTTGGGGCATGGACTCTACAAGGTGTTGAAAGCGTTCCACACGGATGCTGGCCCATGTTGACTCCAATGGTTCCCCACAGTTGTTTGAAGTTGGCTGAATGTCCTTTGGGTGGTGGACCAGTCTGCACAACAGTCACTGGTTGCAATTTACCTGCCCTCCAGGACACCTACAGCACCCAATGTCACAGGAAGGCCAAAAAGATCATCAAGGACAACAACCACCCGAGCCACTGCCTGTTCAACCAGCTGTCATCTAGAAGGCGAGGTCAGTACAGGTGCATCAAAGCTGAGACCGAGAGACTGAAAAACAGCTTCTATCTCAAGGCCATCAGACTGTTAAACAACCATCACTAGCACATAGAGGCTGGCCACTTTAATAATGGAACACTATTCACTTTAATAATGGAACACTAGACAATTTAATAATGGAACACTAGACACTTTAATAATGGAACACTAGTCACTTTAATAATGGAACACTAGTCACTTTAATAATGGAACACTAGTCACTTTAATAATGGAACACTAGTCACTTTAATAATGGAACACTAGTCACTTTAATAATGAAACACTAGTCACTTTAATAATGGAACACTAGTCACTTCAATAATAAAAGACTAGTCACTTTAATAATGGAACACTAGACACTTTAATAATGGAACACTAGACACTTTAATAATGGAACACTAGTCACTTTAATAATGGAACACTAGTCACTTTAATAATGGAATACTGGTCATTTTAATAATGGAACACTAGTCACTTTAATAATGGAACACTAGTCACTTTAATAATGGAACACTAGACACTTTAATAATGGAACACTAGACACTTTAATAATGGAACACTAGACACTTTAATAATGGAACACTAGTCACTTTAATAATGGAACACTAGTCACTTTATTAATGGAACACTAGTCACTTTAATAATGGAACACTAGACACTTTAATAATGGAACACTAGACACTTTAATAATGGAACACTAGTCACTTTAATAATGGAACACTAGTCACTTTAATAATGGAACACTAGTCACTTTAATAATGGAACACTAGACACTTTAATAATGGAACACTAGACACTTTAATAATGGAACACTAGTCACTTTAATAATGGAACACTAGTCACTTTAATAATGGAACACTAGACACTTTAATAATGGAACACTAGACACTTTAATAATGGAACACTAGACACTTTAATAATGGAACACTAGACACTTTAATAATGGAACACTAGTCACTTTAATAATGGAACACTAGTCACTTCAATAATAAAAGACTAGTCACTTTAATAATGGAACACTAGTCACTTTAATAATGGAACACTAGTCACTTTAATAATGGAACACTAGACACTTTAATAATGGAACACTACACACTTTAATAATGGAACACTAGTCACTTTAATAATGGAACACTAGTCACTTCAATAATGGAACACTAGTCACTTTAATAATGGAACACTAGACACTTTAATAATGGAACACTAGTCACTTTAAACATGTTTACATATTTTGCATTACTCATCTCATATGTATATACTGTATTTCAGTCTATGCCGCTTTGCTTGTCCAAATATTTATATATTCTTAATATCATTATTTTACTTTAGATGTGTGTGTATTGTTCTGTATTGTTAAATATTACTGCATTGTTGGAGCTACAAACACAAGCATTTCACTACACCAGCAATAACATCTGCTAAACATGTGTATGTAACCAATCAAATTTGATTTGATGTATACTGAATATTAACACAGCATGAGTTACAGTTCATATAAGGAAATCAGTCAATTGACATTAATTCATTAGGCCATAATCTATGGATTTCACATGACTGGGAATACAGATATGCATCTGTTGGTCACAGATACCTTAAAAAAAAGTAGGGTCGTGGATCAGAAAACCAGTCAGTATCTGGTGTGACCACCATTTGTCTCATGCAGTGCAACACATCTTCTTCACATAGAGTTGATCAAGCTGTTGATTGTGGCCTGTGGAATGTTGTCCCACTCCTCTTCAATGGCTGTGCAAAATTGGATATTGGCTGAATATTGGCGGCAACTGGAACACGCTGTCGTACACATCGATCCAGAGCATCCCAAACAGGTTCGATGTGTGACATGTCTGGTGAGTATGCAGACCATGGAAGAACTTGTACGTTTTCAGCTTCCAGGAATTGTGTACAGAATTGTGTTATTGCTGCTGAAACATGAGGTGATGGTGGCGGATGAATGGCACGACAACGGCCCTCAGGATCTCATCACGGCATCTCTGTGAATTCAAATTGCCATTGCTAAATGCAGTTGTGTTCATTGTCTGTAGCTTATGCTTGCCCATACCATAACCCCACCGCCACCATGGGTCACTCTGTTCACAACGTTGACATTAGCAAACCGCTTGCCCACACGACGCCATACACATGGCCTGCAGTTGAGGCCGGTTAGACGTAATGCAAAATTCTCTAAAACAACATTGGAGGTGGCTTATGGTAGAGAAATGAACATTAAATTATCTGGCAACTGCTCTGGTGGACGTTGCTGCAGTCAGCACGCTCCCTCAAAACTTGAGACATCTGAGGCATTGTGCTGTGTGACAAAACGGCATATTTTAGACTGGCCTTTTATTGCCCACAGCACGAGGTGTACTTGTGTAACGATCATGCTGTTTAATCAGCTGCTTGACATACCACACCTGTCAGGTGGATAGATTATTTTGGCAAAGGAGAAATACTCACTAACAGAGATATAAACAAATTTGTGCACAAAATTTAGGAGAAATCTGCTTTTTGTGCATTTGGAACATTTCTGTGATCTTTTATTTCAGCTTTATGAAACATGGGACCAACACAAGTTGCATTTATATTTTTGGTCAGTGTATCATGACTGTAGGTTATAGTGAACCATAGCTGTTCTTTCCCCATGTAAACACAGCATAGATAAGGACCGAGTAATAGCTGTTCTTTCCCCATGTAAACACAGCATAGATAAGGACTGAGTAATAGCTGTTCTTTCCCCATGTAAACACAGCATAGATAAGGACTGAGTAATAGCTGTTCTTTCCCCATGTAAACACAGCATAGATAAGGACTGAGTAATAGCTGTTCTTTCCCCATGTAAACACAGCATAGATAAGGACTGAGTAATAGCTGTTGTTTCCCCATGTAAACACAGCATAGATAAGGACTGAGTAATAGCTGTTCTTTCCCCATGTAAACACAGCATAGATAAGGACTGAGTAATAGCTGTTCTTTCCCCATGTAAACACAGCATAGATAAGGACTGAGTAATAGCTGTTCTTTCCCCATGTAAACACAGCATAGATAAGGACTGAGTAATAGCTGTTCTTTCCCCATGTAAACACAGCATAGATAAGGACTGAGTAATAGCTGTTCTTTCCCCATGTAAACACAGCATAGATAAGGACTGATGTAAACACAGTAATAGCTGTTCTTTCCCCATGTAAACACAGCATAGATAAGGACTGAGTAATAGCTGTTCTTTCCCCATGTAAACACAGCATAGATAAGGACTGAGTAATAGCTGTTCTTTCCCCATGTAAACACAGCATAGATAAGGACTGAGTAATAGCTGTTCTTTCCCCATGTAAACACAGCATAGATAAGGACTGAGTAATAGCTGTTCTTTCCCCATGTAAACACAGCATAGATAAGGACGAGTAATAGCTGTTCTTTCCCCATGTAAACACAGCATAGATAAGGAGCTGTTCTTTCCCCATGTAAACACAGCATAGATAAGACTGAGTATAGCTGTTCTTTCCCCATGTAAACACAGCATAGATAAGGACTGAGTAATAGCTGTTGTTTCCCCATGTAAACACAGCATAGATAAGGACTGAGTAATAGCTGTTCTTTCCCCATGTAAACACAGCATAGATAAGGACTGAGTAATAGCTGTTCTTTCCCCATGTAAACACAGCATAGATAAGGACTGAGTAATAGCTGTTCTTTCCCCATGTAAACACAGCATAGATAAGGACTGAGTAATAGCTGTTCTTTCCCCATGTAAACACAGCATAGATAAGGAGGAGCTGTTCTTTCCCCATGTAAACACAGCATAATAGCTGTTCTTTCCCCATGTAAACACAGCATAGATAAGGACTGTAAACACAGTAGATAGCTGTTCTTTCCCCATGTAAACACAGCATAGATAAGGACTGAGTAATAGCTGTTCTTTCCCCATGTAAACACAGCATAGATAAGGACTGAGTAATAGCTGTTCTTTCCCCATGTAAACACAGCATAGATAAGGACTGAGTAATAGCTGTTCTTTCCCCATGTAAACACAGCATAGATAAGGACTGAGTAATAGCTGTTCTTTCCCCATGTAAACACAGCATAGATAAGGACTGAGTAATAGCTGTTCTTTCCCCATGTAAACACAGCATAGATAAGGACTGAGTAATAGCTGTTCTTTCCCCATGTAAACACAGCATAGATAAGGACTGAGTAATAGCTGTTCTTTCCCCATGTAAACACAGCATAGATAAGGACTGAGTAATAGCTGTTCTTTCCCCATGTAAACACAGCATAGATAAGGACTGAGTAATATCTGTTGTTTCCCCATGTAAACACAGCATAGATAAGGACTGAGTAATAGCTGTTGTTTCCCCATGTAAACACAGCATAGATAAGGACTGAGTAATAGCTGTTGTTTCCCCATGTAAACACAGCATAGATAAGGACTGAGTAATAGCTGTTGTTTCCCCATGTAAACACAGCATAGATAAGGACTGAGTAATAGCTGTTCTTTCCCCATGTAAACACAGCATAGATAAGATAAGAGACTGAGTAATAGCTGTTCTTTCCCCATGTAAACACAGCATAGATAAGGACTGAGTAATAGCTGTTCTTTCCCCATGTAAACACAGCATAGATAAGGACTGAGTAATAGCTGTTCTTTCCCCATGTAAACACAGCATAGATAAGGACTGAGTAATAGCTGTTCTTTCCCCATGTAAACACAGCATAGATAAGGACTGAGTAATAGCTGTTCTTTCCCCATGTAAACACAGCATAGATAAGGACTGAGTAATAGCTGTTCTTTCCCCATGTAAACACAGCATAGATAAGGACTGAGTAATATCTGTTGTTTCCCCATGTAAACACAGCATAGATAAGGACTGAGTAATAGCTGTTGTTTCCCCATGTAAACACAGCATAGATAAGGACTGAGTAATAGCTGTTGTTTCCCCATGTAAACACAGTATAGATAAGGACTGAGTAATAGCTGTTCTTTCCCCATGTAAACACAGCATAGATAAGGACTGAGTAATAGCTGTTCCCCATGTAAACACAGCATAGATAAGGACTTTCCCCATGTAAACACAGCATAGATAAGGACTGAGTAATAGCTGTTCTTTCCCCATGTAAACACAGCATAGATAAGGACTGAGTAATAGCTGTTCTTTCCCCATGTAAACACAGCATAGATAAGGACTGAGTAATAGCTGTTCTTTCCCCATGTAAACACAGCATAATAATCTGAAATAAATTAACCACAGATCGAGTTTAAGCGTTTTATTTGGAATATGTATTATAGAGGAACAGTAGTACAATTGAAACAGAAAAAGGAGAATGTAATTCATTTTTGAAAACCTTGAAAAAAAAATGTAAAAATAGTAACCTGACTTGTTTTGTGTTCAGGGTGGAGCCCAGGAAAAGGCCCATTGGTTTTGCATCGCTGTAGTTTGAAAAGAGAGTTGAAAAATACACCATTTAAAACATCTTTTAAAAAATACAGCTGAAAAAAAAAAAACTGTTTCTGTAGTAGTGTTTTACTTGATTTGTCCATTACAGTACAGCATAATAACATCTAAAACAATAAGTCATCTTGAGATCATCCGTTGTACAGTAAAACAGAAACAGTTTGATGGACGAGCACAGGTGTGATCAGATAGAGTGGAAGGTTAGGGACGTGTTCATTAGGGCACACCGTAACAACACATTTTGCAATGGAAAATTAAAACACGTTTAAAAAAAAAATGTATTGGACAAGTACAGTGCCTTCTGAAGGCAACCCAGTATGACACAACACAAGGCCAAGATTTTAAAACAAGCCAACTGCAGCTGAGTGTGTTCCATTAAGTAAAATAAACGAGCTAAATCTTTTCTTTTTTTTTCATATATAAAATCCCTCCCAGTGATTTTGAAGGTAAATCATATTGTACGAACGTGGATGAGGATATTTCTATAGGAGCGTTCTTTAAAATACATTTGCATTTGGAGTACAGGGAAATCAAACATTTCTGAATAATTATAGCACTTCGATATATCCACTGCCTTTGGACAAACTGCTGTTCCTAGGTTTTAACCTGCAAACAATCCATATTTCTTATCAAATACGTGATTAATTAAATAAAAAAGGATAAGGAAATACATTATAAAAGGACAAATAAAACTATATATACATTTAGGGTAAAGTGAATGATTATTTATTTTTATCTGACAAATACATACACAAGCAGGTCTCTACATACTGTAGAGATTACCTGGCTATCTCAACAATAATTAATAAACAATTTGGTTGGACAAATAGATAGAAATTAACAGTCTTGATTGCATTTCGGAGCCAATATAATAATATTAAATAACAAAACATCTAAGAAAAAGAGGAAAACAGTTCCATTCAAGACCCACTTTGGGGAAGCAAGAAAAGACATTGAAAAACAAAATGATTTTCATGAACGCAAAATAGTAGTAAGTGCATGTCTGTTACGCATCATAGACCTTTAGTTTGTATTGAACAAAGTGTTTTCCTACCTGGCAGACAAAATAAAGATACTTCTATCAAATTAAATAAACTGATTGTAAAAAATTATAACTTTTCAAAATGGAGTTTCGCTTTCAGACTTCATATATCTGCACTCTTTAAAATACTACCAAATATATATATATATATTGAGCTATAATATATCACTACTTGATATAAACCATGTATATATATATATAAAGGTATCTTTTTAACTTAGGTCCCTACATCATGTTTACAAGTACTGCCGGTAGTTCTACAAAATGGTATGTGAGCGTGTGTGTGTGTGTGTGTGTGTGTGTGTGTGTGTGTGTGTGTGTGTGTGTGTGTGTGTGTGTGTGTGTGTGTGTGTGTGTGTGTGTGTGTGTGTGTGTGTGTGTGTGTGTGTGTGTGTGTGTGTGTGTGTGTGTGTGTGTGTGTGTGTGTGTGTGTGTGTGTGTGTGTGTGTGTGTGTGTGTGTGTGTGCATTAAATACAAAAAGACAATGGCAAAGCATTCCTGATAGGAGCCGTAGCACAACAGTGTTCTATAGATAGCTGATTAATATATATATATAACTGAGTCATTTCAGGCTTTATGATTATAAACATCATATACAGCTGTAGGTCCAGTATCTCGCAACATAAACATTACAGCACCAAACATTTCCGTCATTTGGCAAAATTCAAGCTTTAAGTGAATGTCAAAATGCTTTATAAAGTGTTACTGTGTGGTGCTGTGATTTGTATAAAGCTAGCAAATAACATTTCCCCTGGTACTTTCGCTTCTTCTTTTCTAAATATTTTTCCTTTTTTTTCTCTCTGCCCGCCTTTTGTTTCTCTCAGTAGTTTGTTGTCTCCTGATAAATCTTGCTGTGCTTTCTGCTTGGCACAATAGCACAGCCCACTTAACATAAACTCATAAATATGGCTGTGATAAAATAGTCAAAAAACAGATTTTTTTGGTTCCAAGATTTGTGCAGGGAAAAGATAGAATAGTAAATCATAATGTTCAGGTCATCTAAACATCAAATCTTCCTGTCGGCAAATAATGCCCTTTCTTTCACGTCTTTCTGTCTAACAACATGCACCTAGCAACATAGTTACAGATCTGACAGAAAGTACAGTCAAATACTGAAACTCATTGATAGCAGTTTACAAAACAGAAAAAAATTATAGAATTGAATAAGACCATAAAAACCTCTTTCATAAATTAAATAATATTTCTTAAGATGATTGGTCTATTGCAACTAAAAACGCTGTACACCCCCCACCCTCCCCCCAAAACAAAATCACCATAAACCTGATTTCAATATTTCATTTCTCTCTTTCTCTAGTGAGCACTAGGCCCAGAGTGACACATAGAATATCTGTACATCTTGAGTCCCGCTCTACCAAAGCTTCTCTCTTTGTCTCATACACTAAACCGTGTAAGTAACCTCGAGGTTTGATAGCACTTTGGAGTTGTTGATTGTTACCAGCTTTATTTCATTTAAAAAAAAAAATCTTTAACTACCAGTGTCACCCTCCAAGTTGGATTGGTCGTTGTCGTTAGGCTCCTCCCCCTCTTCAGCCATGTCCTCGTCAGGCTCCTCCCCCTCAAAGTCATCATCCTCGCGGACGAACACCTCCAGGGACTCCAGGCCCTCCTGCGTGGACTGGTGGGATTCAGCACAGTCCACACACACACCATAGCGCCGTGAGCCGTGCCGGATCCCCACGCTGGCTGCCAGCATGAAGATCTTCTTGCACACCATGCACTTGTACTTTTTGTCCTTCTTGTGCACCTGTAGGGAGGGAGAGGGGGACGAGAGAGAGGGACAAGGGATAATGCAGCGTTCATGTGCTGTCAGAATTATTGGAAACTTGGAACTGAGAAACTCATAGAAAGATCCTGGAATCATAAATACAAAAGTTGAAAAGCATAAATGAAGGCTGAAATATGAATGGGAAACTGACACTTCCCCAATCCAGCTAAAGTCATGGGAGAGACTTCTACAGAGAGGAAGGGTGGAGTACAGAGTGATGGAGGACAGACTTATGGAAGACACACAGAAAGAGAGAGAAAGAAAGAAAAAGAGAGAGAGAGAGGGTGGAGGACAGAGTTATGAGGACAGTGTGATAATATTTTGAAGAGGGAGGTGGGGGTCCCTGTGTGATAATATTTTGAACAGGGAGGTGGGGGTGTCTCTGTGATAATGTTTTGAAGAGGGAGGTGGGGGTGTCTCTGTGTGATAATGTTTTGAAGAGGGAGGTGGGGGTGTCTCTGTGTGATAATGTTTTGAAGAGGGAGGTGGGGGTGTCTCTGTGATAATGTTTTGAAGAGGGAGGTGGGGGTTGCCTCTGTGTGATAATGTTTTGAAGAGGGAGGTGGGGGTGCCTCTGTGTGATAATGTTTTGAAGAGGGAGGTGGGGGTGTCTCTGTGTGATAATGTTTTGAAGAGGGAGGTGGGTGTGTCTCTGTGTGATAATGTTTTGAGGAGGGAGGTGGGGGTGTCTCTGTGTGATAATGTTTTGAAGAGGGAGGTGGGGGTGTCTCTGTGTGATAATGTTTTGAAGAGGGAGGTGGGGGTGTCTCTGTGTGATAATGTTTTGAAGAGGGAGGTGGGGGTGTCTCTGTGTGATAATGTTTTGAAGAGGGAGGTGGGGGTGTCTCTGTATGATAATGTTTTGAAGAGGGAGGTGGGGGTGTCTCTGTGTGATAATGTTTTGAAGAGGGGGGTGGGGGTGCCTCTGTGTGATAATGTTTTTCCTGGTTTGGGGATTTATAAAGAAATTAAACTCTCAAAATTACAATTATTCATAGAGAAACAACGAAATGGGATGTTCTGAGTCCATGTCAACGCTGAAATCATATCAGAAGATCATTTTTTAGGGTGTAATACCCCTTTAATTGAGCATTTTGCGACGGAGGAATGTGCTGGTCTCGTTGTTATGCTGCATATGTCAAGCCCACCAGATTGATATAAACAACCATGATTACGCCAGACATGCTTACTTTGCAGTTAACATTTAATTGAGAAGGTTTTGGGGGAATGTCTTTCTGTCTACCCACAAGACAGTTATCATGTTATAAACTGGCTATACAAACTGAATGATAGACAGACAAGCACGCACGCCACACAGACAGACCAGCGATATTGCTGAAAATGTATTGGCAGGTATGTTAGGTTTGGATAACTAGGGGTGGGATAATGTCGATGTGGATTTGATAGCAGCCGGTAGCTTAATTATTTTTTATTTAACCTTTATTTAACTAGGCAAGTCAGTTAAGAACAAATTCTTATTTACAAATGATAGCCTACCCCGGCCAAACCCGGAAAACGCTGGGACAATTGTGTGCCGCCCTATGGGACTCCCAATCACGGCCGGATGTGATTCAGCCTGGATTCTAACCAGGGAATGAACAGTTAGGGTAGGTTCTAACCAGGGAATGAACAGTTAGGGTAGGTTCTAACCAGAGAATGAAGTTAGGGTAGGTTCTAACCAGAGAATGAAGTTAGGGTAGGTTCTAACCAGGGAATGAACAGTTAGGGTAGGTTCTAACCAGGGAATGAACAGTTAGGGTAAGTTCTAACCAGGGAATGAACAGTTAGGGTAGGTTCTAACCAGGGAATGAACAGTTAGGGTAGGTTCTAACCAGGGAATGAACAGTTCGGGTAGGTTCTAACCAGGGAATGAACAGTTCGGGTAGGTTCTAACCAGGGAATGAACAGTTCGGGTAGGTTCTAACCAGGGAATGAACAGTTCGGGTAGGGTCTTACCAGGGAATGTCTCTTGACGTGCTCTCTGCGGGTGAACAGCTTGCCACAGATATCACAGCTGAAGGAGCGGACCCCAGAGTGAATGATGAGGTGCCTCTTTAGTGTTCTCCGGTGCTTGGCGATGTAGTTACAGTGGGGACACTTGAGCTTATTCAGTGCCGTGTCGGACGACTCGCCTGAGAGAAACACACCAGGTTGCTTTCTAAACAGTTGATCAAATCCACATTGACACAGATAATGGAAGAGCAGACTTGGGGGCAGTCATTTGTAGAGCCGCCCAGTCTCTGGCGGTAGAACCCCTTGGTTCTTCACTTCCCAATTAAAGAGAGGAGTTGTGGGATGAGGGGTCATGTGTGTGGTGGTGGGATGAGGGGTCGTGTGTGTGGTGGTGGTGGGATGAGGGGTCATGTGTGGTGGTGGTGGGATGAGGGGTTGTGTGTGTGGTGGTGGTGGGATGAGGGGTTGTGTGTGTGGTGGTGGTGGGATGAGGGGTCATGTGTGGTGGTGGTGGGATGAGGGGTCATGTGTGGTGGTGGTGGGATGAGGGGTCATGTGTGGTGGTGGTGGTGGGATGAGGGGTTGTGTGTGTGGTGGTGGTGGGATGAGGGGTTATGTGTGTGGTGGTGGCATGAGGGGTCCTGTGTGTGGTGGTGGGATGAGGGGTCATGTGTGTGGTGGTGGGATGAGGGGTCATGTGTGTGGTGGTAGGATGAGGGGTCATGTATGTGGTGGTGGGATGAGGGGTCGTGTGTGGTGGTGGGATGAGGGGTCGTTGGGCGTGGTGGTGGGATGAGGGGTCATGTGTGTGGTGGTGGTGGTGGGATGAGGGGTCATGTGTGGTGGTGGTGGGATGAGGGGTCATGTATGTGGTGGTGGGATGAGGGGTCGTGTGTGTGGTGGTGGGATGAGGGATCATGTGTGTGGTGGTGGTGGTGGTGGGATGAGGGGTCATGTGTGGTGGTGGTGGGATGAGGGGTCATGTGTGGTGGTGGGATGAGGGATCATGTGTGTGGTGGTGGTGGTGGTGGGATGAGGGGTCGTGTGTGTGGTGGTGGGATGAGGGATCATGTGTGTGGTGGTGGTGGGATGAGGGGTCATGTATGTGGTGGTGGGATGAGGGGTTGTGTGTGTGGTGGTGGTGGGATGAGGGGTCATGTGTGGTGGTGGGATGAGGGGTCGTGTGTGGTGGTGGTGGGATGAGGGGTTGTGTGTGTGGTGGTGGTGGTGGGATGAGGGGTCATGTGTGGTGGTGGGATGAGGGGTCATGTGTGGTGGTGGTGGGATGAGGGGTTGTGTGTGTGGTGGTGGTGGGATGAGGGGTCATGTGTGGTGGTGGTGGGATGAGGGGTCATGTGTGGTGGTGGCATGAGGGGTCCTGTGTGTGGTGGTGGGATGAGGGGTCATGTGTGTGGTGGTGGGATGAGGGGTCATGTGTGTGGTGGTAGGATGAGGGGTCATGTATGTGGTGGTGGGATGAGGGGTCGTGTGTGGTGGTGGGATGAGGGGTCGTTGGGCGTGGTGGTGGGATGAGGGGTCATGTGTGTGGTGGTGGTGGGATGAGGGGTCATGTGTGGTGGTGGTGGGATGAGGGGTCATGTGTGTGGTGGTAGGATGAGGGGTCATGTATGTGGTGGTGGGATGAGGGGTCGTGTGTGTGGTGGTGGGATGAGGGATCATGTGTGTGGTGGTGGTGGTGGTGGGATGAGGGGTCATGTGTGGTGGTGGTGGGATGAGGGGTCATGTGTGGTGGTGGGATGAGGGATCATGTGTGTGGTGGTGGTGGTGGTGGGATGAGGGGTCGTGTGTGTGGTGGTGGGATGAGGGATCATGTGTGTGGTGGTGGTGGGATGAGGGGTCATGTATGTGGTGGTGGGATGAGGGGTTGTGTGTGTGGTGGTGGTGGGATGAGGGGTCATGTGTGGTGGTGGGATGAGGGGTCGTGTGTGGTGGTGGTGGGATGAGGGGTTGTGTGTGTGGTGGTGGTGGTGGGATGAGGGGTCATGTGTGGTGGTGGGATGAGGGGTCGTGTGTGGTGGTGGTGGGATGAGGGGTTGTGTGTGTGGTGGTGGTGGGATGAGGGGTCATGTGTGGTGGTGGTGGGATGAGGGGTCATGTGTGGTGGTGGGATGAGGGGTCATGTGTGGTGGTGGTGGGATGAGGGGTTGTGTGTGTGGTGGTGGTGGGATGAGGGGTTATGTGTGGTGGTGGTGGGATGAGGGGTTGTGTGTGTGGTGGTGGTGGGATGAGGGGTCATGTGTGGTGGTGGGATGAGGGGTCTTGTGTGTGGTGGTAGGATGAGGGGTCATGTATGTGGTGGTGGGATGAGGGGTCGTGTGTGTGGTGGTGGGATGAGGGATCATGTGTGTGGTGGTAGGATGAGGGGTCATGTATGTGGTGGTGGGATGAGGGGTTGTGTGTGGTGGTGGGATGAGGGGTCGTTGGGTGTGGTGGTGGGATGAGGGGTCATGTGTGTGGTGGTGGTGGGATGAGGGGTCATGTGTGGTGGTAGGATGAGGGGTCATGTATGTGGTGGTGGGATGAGGGGTCGTGTGTGTGGTGGTGGGATGAGGGATCATGTGTGGTGGTGGTAGGATGAGGGGTCATGTATGTGGTGGTGGGATGAGGGGTTGTGTGTGGTGGTGGTAGGATGAGGGGTCATGTATGTGGTGGTGGGATGAGGGGTTGTGTGTGTGGTGGTGGTGGGATGAGGGGTCATGTGTGTGGTGGTGGGATGAGGGGTCATGTGTGGTGGTGGTGGGATGAGGGGTTGTGTGTGTGGTGGTGGTGGGATGAGGGGTTATGTGTGGTGGTGGTGGGATGAGGGGTTGTGTGTGTGGTGGTGGTGGGATGAGGGGTCATGTGTGTGGTGGTGGTGGTGGGATGAGGGGTCATGTGTGTGGTGGTGGGATGAGGGGTTGTGTGTGGTGGTGGTGGGATGAGGGGTCATGTGTGGTGGTGGTGGTGGGATGAGGGGTCATGTGTGGTGGTGGTGGGATGAGGGGTCATGTGTGGTGGTGGGATGAGGGGTCATGTGTGGTGGTGGTGGGATGAGGGGTTGTGTGTGTGGTGGTGGTGGGATGAGGGGTCATGTGTGGTGGTGGTGGGATGAGGGGTTGTGTGTGTGGTGGTGGTGGGATGAGGGGTTATGTGTGGTGGTGGTGGGATGAGGGGTTGTGTGTGTGGTGGTGGTGGGATGAGGGGTCATGTGTGGTGGTGGGATGAGGGGTCATGTGTGGTGCTGGAATGAGGGGTCATGTGTGGTGGTGGTGGGATGAGGGGTCATGTGTGTGGTGGTGGGATGAGGGGTCATGTGTGTGGTGGTGGGATGAGGGGTCATGTGTGGTGGTGGTGGGATGAGGGGTTGTGTGTGTGGTGGTGGTGGTGGGATGAGGGGTCATGTGTGGTGGTGGTGGGATGAGGGGTTGTGTGTGTGGTGGTGGTGGTGGGATGAGGGGTCATGTGTGGTGGTGGTGGGATGAGGGGTTGTGTGTGTGGTGGTGGTGGGATGAGGGGTTGTGTGTGTGGTGGTGGTGGGATGAGGGGTCATGTGTGTGGTGGTGGGATGAGGGGTTGTGTGTGGTGGTGGGATGAGGGGTCATGTGTGGTGGTGGTGGTGGGATGAGGGGTCATGTGTGGTGGTGGTGGGATGAGGGTTGTGTGTGGTGGTGGTGGGATGAGGGGTTGTGTGTGTGGTGGTGGTGGGATGAGGGGTTGTGTGTGTGGTGGTGGTGGGATGAGGGGTTATGTGTGGTGGTGGTGGGATGAGGGGTTGTGTGTGTGGTGGTGGTGGGATGAGGGGTCATGTGTGGTGGTGGGATGAGGGGTCATGTGTGGTGCTGGAATGAGGGGTCATGTGTGGTGGTGGTGGGATGAGGGGTCATGTGTGTGGTGGTGGGATGAGGGGTCATGTGTGGTGGTGGTGGTATGAGGGGTTGTGTGTGTGGTGGTGGTGGGATGAGGGGTCATGTGTGGTGGTGGTGGGATGAGGGGTTGTGTGTGTGGTGGTGGTGGGATGAGGGGTTGTGTGTGTGGTGGTGGTGGTGGGATGAGGGGTCATGTGTGGTGGTGGTGGGATGAGGGGTTGTGTGTGTGGTGGTGGGATGAGGGGTTGTGTGTGTGGTGGTGGTGGTGGGATGAGGGGTCATGTGTGGTGGTGGTGGGATGAGGGGTCATGTGTGGTGGTGGTGGGATGAGGGGTTGTGTGTGTGGTGGTGGTGGGATGAGGGGTCATGTGTGGTGGTGGTGGGATGAGGGGTCATGTGTGGTGGTGGTGGGATGAGGGGTCATGTGTGGTGGTGGTGGGATGAGGGGTCATGTGTGGTGGTGGTGGGATGAGGGGTCATGTGTGGTGGTGGTGGGATGAGGGGTCATGTGTGGTGGTGGTGGGATGAGGGGTCATGTGTGGTGGTGGTGGGATGAGGGGTCATGTGTGGTGGTGGTGGGATGAGGGGTCATGTGTGGTTGAATCCTCAGTGAAAGGACATCATGTTTACTATGGTGTTATGGGAAGGAAAAACACTTGGTTAAATACTAAACTGTCGTGTTGTCATGGCTACACTACTGCCTTGGGAGTAACAAAATAAGTATAATTTGATTTCTCTAACCAAAAACTAGTTTTACCATTAACCCACTGATCTAAAATATTCCTGATGTGTAGTTAGGAAAGAATGTGTCAGAAAATGCTGTACCTCAGCTGCTATTAACAGAGATCAACACATCAGGCTAAAGTTTACTACAGCCTCCATAACCAATTTACACCATTGTGAAGAAAGATGTTTGACAAATCTAGTATGTGAGAAATGTGTAGTGACGTAGTAACACCCACTAACCATCTAAGGGACAAGTGTAGATGTGACTGTAGTCAAACTATTGATTTGGTTGGCTAGGCTCACATCACAGACAGCTGCAGGGTCCTGCCTTTTTGTCTTTGTTTGAGTCAAGACGCCCTAAACAAAAGAGTTGTCAAGCAGGCCAGGTTGCCAGGGGGCTGAGGAAAAACAGGTCACCTGTGTGCTGTGTTCAACTGGCAAATGTGCTATTCACAACACCATCTTGGAGAATAAGTCATTTATCTCCTATCCAGAACAACCTACAATACCGGAAGTATTCACATCTTTGATCATAATCACATTAACCAACCACCGAATTAGGTTCATGACATAAGGTGTGAAAACAAATCTGTCGTAAGAATGTGTTTGGTAATATTGAATCAGTAAGTCTGAACATACATCTACTATATGGTATAATTACAGGAGAACACAACCCATACCATTCTCCCAGGACTCCCCTTGCTGGGACTCTTGCAGGAGGCTGTACTGAAACTGATTGGCCAGTTCTGTGAGAGGAGAAACAAAGACATGATTAGAGGGTATGAAAGATTGGGGGGGGGCAGACAGACAATACCTTACGTACACAAACACCAGGCCCCACCTACCCCAGGGTCTTGTTCAGCTGGGCACACCTCTAGCAAACCGGTTTAAAACTAAATTAGAACAAAAATGTGAGTTTCTTATTTGAAAAGTCGTTGAGGAAGACACTCCCTGTTTCAGTCTGCCTTCGTTCTTTTCGTTTGGTGCCTAATCCCAAATTAACACAACTCTGGTGCCTAATCCCAAATGAACACGACTCTGGTGCCTAATCCCAGATGAACACGACCCTGATGCCTAATCCCAGATGAACACGACCCTGGTGCCTAATCCCAGATGAACACGACCCTGGTGCCTAATCCCAGATGAACACAACTCTGGTGCCTAATCCCAAATTAACACAACTCTGGTGCCTAATCCCAAATGAACACGACCCTGGTGCCTAATCCCAAATGAACACGACTCTGGTGCCTAATCCCAAATGAACACGACCCTGGTGCCTAATCCCAGATGAACACGACCCTGGTGCCTAATCCCAGATGAACACGACCCTGGTGCCTAATCCCAGATGAACACGACCCTGGTGCCTAATCCCAGATGAACACGACCCTGGTGCCTAATCCCCCACTCTGGTGCCTAATCCCAAATGAACACGACTCTGGTGCCTAATCCCAAATGAACACGACCCTGGTGCCTAATCCCAGATGAACACGACCCTGGTGCCTAATCCCAGATGAACACGACCCTGGTGCCTAATCCCAAATGAACACGACTCTGGTGCCTAATCCCAAATGAACACGACCCTGGTGCCTAATCCCAGATGAACACGACTCTGGTGCTGCCTGTGTTCTGTCATCCATTCCCTAGCCTGCCTGTCTGTCTGCTACTGTATGTAGGTACACTTCTTCTAGCCAGGACAGCGTGTTCAGCAGCCTCTCCCACTGGGCTGTGTATTAATATGTGAATCACAGGATAGAGCCCTCAGCCCCTCACTTAGGCTCACTGAACAGGCTTAATTAGCCATACCTCTGGGCCTGGACTTCAGAACCTATTGTTAAGAACCTGACCACTGGTCCCATTCTCTATCCTGCCTGCCAGCCAGCCTGCCTGCCTGCCTGGGTCAATATTTGGAATGGCGAGGACAGCCCCAGTGCATTAGGGGGGATTACGGAGGGAGAGAGGGTCAGACCTTAAGAGTTAATTGTGTGTTGTTTGAAGAGGAACCAAGAATTTATAGCCATGAAACCAGCAGCTCTGCTATAGTAAAGCAGGGTGGGTTCACCTAAATCATAGCTCCTGTTTTTCCGGCACCAAGCATAAGAGAACAGACTGGAACAGGGAGAGACTATCGAGACCTGTTCAATAGGAATCGTGGCTGATTAATGAAAATGGCGCCGGAGGAGATGGCCGCCGTTTAACGGTCCCCTTACCAATTGTGCTATTATGTGTTTTTTCGCGTTATTTGTAAATTATTTTGTACATGTTTCTGCAAACGTATCTTACGGAACAAAAAAGAGCTTCTAGATATCAGGACAGCGATCACTCACCTTAGATTAGACTAAGATTTCTTCAACAACAACAACAAGCAGGACTCACACGATATTCTCCAAACACCCCACAGGGCAGACATCCCAATTATTCACAAAAGGAAGCGACACAGAGGACAAAGAGCCGGATGCCTCGTCCGGACCCGCAGAAGACAACTAGGAAAGCTGCCGTTACCGTCAATATTACTCGCCAACGTGCAATCATTGGACAATAAACTAGACGAGGTAAGATCACAAATATCCTACCAATGGGACATCAGAAATGGTCAAATCCTATGTTTCACGGAATCGTGGCTGAATGACAAAATGGATATTCAGCTAGCGGGATACACGCTGCACCGGGCAAGATAGAACAGCACACTCCGGTAAGACGAGGGGGGGCGGTCTGTGCATATTTGTAAACAACAGCTGGTGCACGAAATCTAAGGAAGTCTCTAGATTTTGCTCGCCTGAAGTAGAGTATATTGTGATAAACTGCAGGCCACACGACTTGCCTAGAGAGTTCTCAGCTATACTTTTTGTGGCTGTTTATTTACCACCACAGACAGATGCACTAAGACCGCACTCAGTCAGCTGTATAAGGAAATAAGCAAACAGGAAACCGCTCACCCAGAAGCGGCGCTCCTAGTGGCCGGAGACTTTAATGCAGGGAAACTTAAATCAGTTCTACCAAATCTCTATCAACATGTTAAATGTGCAGCCAGAGTGAAAAGTGAAAAAAATTCTAGATCACCTGTACTCCACACACAGAGACCCGTACAAAACTCTCCCTCACCCTCCATTTGGTAAATCCGACCGTACCTCTATCCTCCTGATTCCTGCTTACAATCAAAAATTAAAGCAGACTTGGTCTATAAAAAAATGGTGAGATGAAGCAGATGCTAAACAGACTGGAACATGTTCTGGGATTCTTCCGATGGCATTGAGGAGTACACCACATCAGTCACTGGCTTTATCAATAAATGCATTGAGGACGTCGTCCCCACAGTGACTGTACGTACACACCCCAACCAGAAGCCATGAATTACAGGCAACATTCGCTTTCAACGTGCGGGACTCTAACCCGGAAACTCACAAGAAATGCCCTGCGACAAACCATTAAACAGGCAAAGCATCAATGCAGGGCTAAGACTGAATCATACTACACCGGCTCCGACGCTCGTCGGATGTTGCAGGGCTTGCAAACTATTACAGACTACAAAGGGAAGCACAGCCGCGAGCTGCCCAGTGACATGAGCCTACCAGACGAGCTAAATCAAAGCAGACCACCATAGTCCCTGTGCCCAAGAACACAAAGGCAATCTGCCTAAATGACTACAGACCCGTAGCACTCACGTCCGTAGCCATGAAGTGCTTTAAAAGGCTGGTAATGGCTCACATCAACACTATTATTCCAGAAACCCTAGACCCACTCCAATTTGCATACCGCCCAAACAGATCCACAGATGATGCAATCTCTATTGCACTCCACACTGCACTTTCCCACCTGGACAAACGGAACACCTATGTGAGAATGCTGTTCACCGACTACAGCTCAGCATTCAACACCATAGTACCCTCACCAAGCTAAGGATCCTGGGACTAAACAACTCCCTTTGCAACTGGATCCTGGACTTCCTGACAGGCCGCCCCCAGGTGGTGAGGGTAAGTAGCAACACATCTGCCACGCTGATCCTCAACACTGGAGTTCCCCAGGCGTGCTCAGTCCCCTCCTGTACTCCCTGTTCACCCACGACTGCATGGCCAGGCACGATTCCAACACCATCATTCATTTTTGCTGACGACACAACAGTGGTAGGCCTGATCACCTACAACGTATAGACAGCCTATAGGGAGGAGGTCAGAGACCTGGCCGGGTGGTGCCAGAATAACAACCTATCCCTCAACGTAACCAAGACTAAGGAGATGATTGTGGACTACAGGAAAAGGAGCACCGAGCATGTCCCCATTCTCATCAACGGGGCTGTAGTGGAGCAGGTTGAGAGCTTCAAATTCCTTGTTGTCCACATCAACAACAAACTAGATTGGTCCAAACACACCAAGACAGTCGT
>NC_060181.1:13566600-13571600 GCF_021184085.1 Oncorhynchus gorbuscha | reverse complement strand
TAGGAGTGAACTCCTTCCCACTTAATACATCATATCAATCCATACAGCACACTGCTGAATGGGGGAGAGTTGGGACTGTGTGTGTGTGTGTGTGTGTGTGTGTGTGTGTGTGTGTGTGTGTGTGTGTGTGTGTGTGTGTGTGTGTGTGTGTGTGTGTGTGTGTGTGTGTGTGTGTGTGTGTGTGTGTGTGTGTGTGTGTGTGTGTGTGTGTGTGTGTGTGTGTGTGTGTGTGTGTGTGTGTGTGTGTGTGACAGGCTCATAGACTTAGAGATTACCCAGGGTTTCTGTGGTATGGGGCGGCAGGGCGAGAAGAGAAGTGGGCCGGCTTAAAAACGCTGTCCATAATCATATATGAATGCATTCACTTCGGATCAGACCTGGGTTCAAATACTATTTGAAATCTGTCAACCCCTTTGAACGTTATCTCAAGCCTGCATGAAGTGCCAGATGGGTTTTGCAGTTTTAGGATTATTATTTTGGTCCATTAAACCAGGCAAGCTCAATTGAGCAGAGATAAAGTATTTGAAATAATTTCAACTAGTTTCTGAACTGCTCTGGGTATTGTCACTCTCTCTAGTCACTCTCTCTCTAGTCACTCTCTCTCTAGTCACTCTCTCTAGTCACTCTCTCTCTAGTCACTTTCTCTAGTCACTCTCTCTGCCACCCATAGCTGAGAGGCCGTCTAGGCCAAGCTGCCATGTCCAGTCAGTGTTAGACCAGTTAGATAGCTCCTGTACTCTCTCTATGACTGTGGAACAGAGCTGAACTCTGAACTAACTCAGACTTCTACAAACTCTAAATGGTATGACGACCACTAACTACCATGACTAGAGGCATGGTCGTCATACCATGTCAGTCTAGGAACTAGAAACAAAATGCTAGGATGTACACGTTCACCAAAACAGGCCTGCTGTTTTGTCATCTAAAGAACTGATGGTTGTTTATGTGTTGTCTATGGGGGGGATTGAGTGCAGTGCAGTTTAACGATAAAGTTGTATTGTATATAGAGGTCAACCAATTATGATTTTTCAACGCTGATACCGATACCGATTAATCGAGGACCAAAAAAAGCCGATACCGATTAATTGGCCGATTTAAAAATTCATGTATTTGTAATAATGACAATTACAACAATACTGAATTAACACTTATTTTAACTTAATAAAATACATCAATAAAATCAATTTAGTCTCAAATAAAATGAAACATGTTCAATTTGGTATAAATAATGCAAAAACAAAGTGTTGGAGAAGAAAGTAAAAGTGCAATATGTGCCATGTAAGAAAGCTAACGTTTCAGTTCCTTGCTCAGAACATGAGAACATATGAAAGCTGGTGGTTCTTTTTAACATGAGTCTTCAATATTCCCAGGTAAGAAGGTTTAGGTTGTAGTTATTATAGGAATTATAGGACTATTTCCCTCTATACCATTTGCATTTCATATACCTTTGACTATTGGATGTTCTTATAGGCACTTTAGTATTGCCAGTGTAACAGTATAGCTTCCGTCCCTCTCCTCGCCCCTACCTGGGCTCGAACCAGGAACACATCGACAACAGCCGCCCTCGAAGCATCGTTACCCATCGCTCCACAAAATCTACGGGGGAAAAACTACTTCAAGGGGAATAACTACTCCAAGTCTCAAAGCGAGTGACGTTTGAAACGCTATTAGCGCGCACCCCGCTAACTAGCTAGCCATTTCACATCGGTTACACCAGCCTAATCTCGGGAATTGATAGGCTTGAAGTCATAAAGAGCGCAATGCTTGAAGCACAGCGATGAGCTGCTGGCAAAACGCACTAAAGTGCTGTTTGAATTAATGCTTACGAGCCTGCTGGTGCCTACCATCGCTCAGTCAGACTGCTCTATCAAATCATAGACTTAATTATAACATAATAACACACAGAAATACAAACCTTAGGTCATTAATATGGTTGAATCCGGAAACTATCATCTCGAAAACAAAACGTTTATTCTTTCAGTGAAATACGGAACCGTTCCGTATTTTATCTAACGGGTGTCATCCATAAGTCTAAATATTCCTGTTACATTGCACAACCTTCAATGTTATGTCATAATTACGTACAATTCTGGCAAATTAGGCGGCCCAAACTGTTGCATATACACCGACTCTGCGTGAAATGAACACAAGAGAAGTGACACAATTTCACCTGGTTAATATTGCCTGCTGTCACACCCTGACCATAGTTTGCTTTGTATGTTTCTATGTTTTGTTTGATCAGGGTGTGATCTGAGTGGGCATTCTATGTTGTGTGTCTAGTTTGTCTGTTTCTGTGTTTGGGCCTGATATGGTTCTCAATCAGAGGCAGGTGTTAGTCATGGTCTCTGATTGGGAAACATATTTAGGTAGCCTGTTTGGTGTTGGGGTTTGTGGGTGATTGTTCCTGTCTTTGTGTTTGTTACACGACTGTTTTCGGTTTTTCACGTTTTCTTGTTTTTTGTATGTTGTTCTATTTTCATCTTTATTAAAGATGTATCACAATAACCACGCTGCGTTTTGGTCCGCCTCTCCTTCAACAGAAGAATCCAGTTACAGAATCACCCACCACAACAGGACCAAGCGGCGTGGTGACAGGCAGCGGCAGCAGGAGCAGCGCGAGGAGTACTGGACATGGGAGGATGAGTTGGATGGAAAAGGACCCTGGGCACAGCCCGGAGAATATCGCCACCCCAAAGAGGAGCTGGAGGCGGAGAAAAGGCTGAAAGGCGCTGGTATGAGGAGGCAGCACGGCGGCGTGGATGGAAGCCTGAGAGTCAGCCCCAAAAATGTATTGGGGGGAGGCACACAGGAAGTGTGGCGAAGCCAGGTAGGAGACCTGCGCCAACTTCCTGTGCTTACCGGGGGGTTAGAGAGACCGGGCAGGCACCGTGTTATGCTGTGAAGCGCACGGTGTCCCCAGTGTGGGTGCATAGCCCGGTGCGGTACATACCAGCTCCGCGTATCGGCCGGGCGAGAGTGGGCATCGAGCCAAGTGCCATGAAGCCGGCTCTACGCATCTGGTTTCCAGTGCGTCTCCTTGGGCCGGCTTACATGGCACCAGCCTTGCGCATGGTGTCCCCGGTTCGCCTGCATAGCCCAGTGCGGGCTATTCCACCTCACTGCACTGGCAGGGCGACCGGGAGCATTCAACCAGGTAAGGTTGGGCAGGCTCGGGGTGCTCAAGAGCTCCAGTGACCCTGCACGGTCCGGTCTATCCGGTACCACCTCCACACACCAGCCCTCCGGTGGCAGCCCCCCGCACCAGGCTGTCTCTCCGTCTCATCCCTACAGGTGCTCCCGCCTGTCCAGCGCTGCCGGAGCCTTCCTCCTCTACAGCGCTGCCGGAGTCTTCCGCCTGTTCAGCTCTGCCTGAGTCTTCCACCTGTCCAGCACCGCCAGAGCTGCCAGTCTGCAAGGAGCTGCCAGTCGGCAAGGAGCTGCCAGAGCTGCCAGTCTGCAAGGAGCTGCCAGAGCTGCCAGTCTGCATGGAGCAGCCAGTGCTGCCAGTCTGCATGGAGCAGCCAGTCTGTATGGAGCAGCCAGTCTGCATGGAGCAGTCAGAGCCGCCAGTCTACATGGCGCAGCCAGGGCCGCCAGTCAGCATGGAGCAGCCAGAGCCGCCAGTCAGCATGGAGCAGCCAGAGCCGCCAGTCAGCATGGAGCAGCCAGAGCCGCCAATCAGCATGGAGCAGCCAGAGCCGCCAGTCAGCCAGGATCTGCCAGAGCCGCCAGTCAGCCAGGATGGAGCTGCCCCTCTGTCCCGAGCTGCCCTCTGTCCCGAGCTGCCCTCTGTCCCGAGCTGCCCCTCTGTCCCGAGCTGCCCCTCTGTCCCGAGCTGCCCCTCTGTCCAGTGGGGTCATTTAGAAGGGTCGCCGTGGTTAGGAGGCCACGGAAGCGGACAATGTGGCGGACTAAGACTATGGTGAAGTGGGGGCCACGTCCAGCACCAGAGCCGCCACCGCGGACAGATGCCCACCCAGACCCTCCCCAATAGGTTCAGGTTTTGCGTCCGGAGTCCGCACCTTGGGGGGGGGGTACTGTCACACCCTGACCATAGTTTGCTTTGTATGTTTCTATGTTTTGTTTGGTCAGGGTGTGATCTGAGTGGGCATTCTATGTTGGATGTCTTGTTTGTCTGTTTCTGTGTTTGGGCCTGATATGGTTCTCAATCAGAGGCAGAGGTGTTAGTCATTGTCTCTGATTGGGAGACATATTTTGGTAGCCTGTTTGGTGTTGGGGTTTGTGGGTGATTGTTCCTGTCTTTGTGTTTGTTAAACCGAAAACAGCCCTATCTGGTTTTTCACGTTTTCTTGTTTTTTGTATATTGTTCTATTTTCTACTAAAGATGTATCACAATAACCACGCTGCGTTTTGGTCCGCCTCTCCTTCAACAGAAGAATCCCGTTACACCTGCTAACCTGGATTTATTTTAGCAAAATATGCAGGTTTAAAAAGATATACTTGTGTATTGATTTTAAGAAAGAAATGGATGTTTATGGTTAGGTACACGTTGGAGCAACGACAGTCCTTTTTCGCGAATACGCACTGCATCGATTATATGCAACGCAGGACACGCTAGATAAATAATAAATAATATCATCAACCATGTGTAGTTAACTAGTGATTATGATTGATTGATTGTTTTTTATAAGGTAAGTTTAATGCTAGCTAGCAACTTACCTTGGCTTCTTACTGCATTCACGTAACAGGCAGTCTCCTCGTGGAGTGCAATGTAATCAGGTGGTTAGAGCGTTGGACTAGTGAACTGTAAGGTTGCAAGATTGAATCCCCGAGCTGACAAGGTGAAAATCTGTCATTCTGCCCCTGAACAAAGCAGTTAACCCACCGTTCCTAGGCCGTCTTTGAAAATAAGAATGATTTGCCTAGTTAAATAAAGAATAAATAAAGAATAAAATATGTAAAAAATAATCGGTGTCCAAAAATACCGATTTCCGATTGTTATGAAAACTTGAAATCGGCCCTAATTAATCGGCCATTCC
>NC_060181.1:13479100-13561600 GCF_021184085.1 Oncorhynchus gorbuscha | reverse complement strand
GGGGTTGTTGACGAAAGGGGTGGTCGTCAAAAAGAAATTCCATCTGAGTCCTTACTCTATGTTTAGGTTCCTACTATCCATGTAGCCTTTATTAAACTACCTACCAATGGATATCCTGTGATGTACTATAATCTCTTACCATAACGGAGTTTAAATAAAAAAACAGTTCCCTTTAGAGTAGAATTCTCAGAACGATAGCTCACAACACCAAAACAAACCAAGGACCGCGCGAGCAACGAGAGACCTGGTTAATGTGGCCACACAAACACACACCTCCAACCCCAGAATGATCAGATGTGACGTAACATCGTTGTCAGAGACGACAGAGGACAGCGGAACACCACCCGTTTCTGTTTCTCTACCATCGATCTACCATCCCCACCCTGAGGCCAGCTCGCTCCCCACCCTCTCTAACTCAGACATTAGAACACTACTACAGCAGTGTGAATGACCATACGGTGTGTGGAGGGGAAGGGGGGATCCAGGCCTCCCAACAATGCTCCACATAGGGTTGAAGAATTCCTGGGAAGAATTCTCTCAATTCAATTTAAGGGCTTTATTGGCATGGGAAACATTTGTTAACATTGTTTATTATCTACTTCTCTTTCTTTGACAAAAGTGAAATAAACAATAAAAATGAACAGTAAACATCACACTTACAGAAGATATTTAAAATGTCATATTATCTCTCCCTCTCCCCTTCCCTGGCCAAACACTATCCCTACCAAACCCAACCCAGGGCTGTATGGTTGTGCTGTACAGAACCTCTGTACCAAGAGTGTACAGCCAAGACCCAGGCTTACATTTACATTTACATTTAAGTCATTTAGCAGACGCTCTTATCCAGAGCGACTTACAAATTGGTGCATTCACCTTATGACATCCAGTGGGACAGTCACTTAACAATAGTGCATCTAAAACTTAGGGGGGGTGGGGTGAGAGGGATTACTTAACCTAATATGTATGAGACCCACTGTCAGCCACAGCTGCTTTGGTCTGTGTGCCTTCTCTATAGCAGAGCTAATCGAGTAATCGAGTTCGGTTAGCCACGCAGATGGGGACGAATTTGATCGGGAATAAGGTGAAGACAATAAGGATGCCATTTCATGTGCTGCAACAATGCAGTTCACACAGTCAATATTCAAACAGTATTAGGCTACTGTTTTATATATGGGGAAAACACCACATGGGAAAATCTAATTTGCATATATTTAACTTTAACCTTAATTCATTTACAAAAATGTAATGTAAATTTAAAAATGACCATCGAAAATAATATAAGAATATGCTATGACGTGAAATTAGCCTATAGCAAAGTGTTTAAATACACGATGGATAAGGCAGGTTGGTGTCTGCCGTGTCCCTCCCCATCCTTAACTTCTAAACCTATGCCCGGGCCTTGTGGCCAACCATCCGGGGTCGTCTTGTTTCCAGAGAGGAAGGAACTAAACATGCAGTGTGATCCAATCCTTTTGCATTTCACCTGACAAATTAAGAGTCAAATTGTGGCTACATGCTCTTAAATCCCCTGACAGCTTGAATCCGAGTCAGGATAGGAAGTGATCGATATCAATTTGGTAACTGGTATCTGTAGTTCTTGTATATTTGGTAACTGGGATCTGTAGTTATAGTGTGTAAAAATATATATATATATATATATATATATATATATATATATATGTATGTATATGTGTGTAAATATATATATATATATATGTATGTATGTGTGTGTAAATATATATATATATATATGTGTGTAAATATATGTGTGTAAATACATATGTATGTGTGTAAATATATATATATGTATGTGTGTATATATATATATATATATATATGTATGTGTGTATATATATATATATGTATGTATGTGTGTAAATATATATATATATATGTATGTGTGTATATATATATATATATATATATATATATATGTGTGTGTGTGTATATATATATATATATATATATATGTGTGTAAATACATATGTATGTGTGTAAATATATATATATATATATATATGTATGTGTGTAAATATACATATGTATGTATGTGTGTAAATATATATATATATATATGTATTTTTATTTATTTATTTTACCTTTATTTAACCAGGCAAGTCAGTTAAGAACACATTCTTATTTTCAATGACGGCCTGGGAACAGTGGGTTAACTGCCTGTTCAGGGGCAGAACGACAGATTTGTACCTTGTCAGCTCGGGGGTTTGAACTCACAACCTTCCGGTTACTAGTCCAACGCTCTAACCACTAGGCTACGCTGCCGCCCCGTATGTAAATATGTATGTAATTACATATATGTATGTATGTGTGTAATTACATATATGTATGTATGTGTGTAAATATATATATATATATATATGTATGCATGTGTGTAAATATATATATATATATGTATGCATGTGTGTAAATATATATATATATATGTATGCATGTGTGTAAATATATATATATATATGTATGCATGTGTGTAAATATATATATATATATGTATGCATGTGTGTAATTACATATATGTATGTATGTGTGTAAATATATATATATATATGTATGCATGTGTGTAAATATATATATATATATGTATGTATGTGTGTAATTACATATATGTATGCATGTGTGTAAATATACAGCCCTGGATTGGATCGGGGTAGTGTTCGGCACACACACACAAACTACAGATCCCCAAGCACCAATACACACACACACACACACACACACACCAGATCCCAGTTACCAAATTGCTATTTATCACTTCCTATCCTGACTCTGATTCAAGCTGTCAGGGGAATTAAGAGCACTGTGAAAAAAACACTGTAGCGCAATTACAATGTACAACATTGCTGTTAGATTTCAGTAATTGCTTTGTAATTGTGTTGTAACAAGAGTTTGACCGTTTTTGTTCTTACACAAGTAGAATGTTTAATCTCATCCAGAAGCAGTTTTATATGTCCTATGGTCAGGACTATTCCAAATATGTGAATAACTTGCATCAATATATTAATCCTTTTCACATTGGTAATTTCACCAAGTAGGCTAATCGATGTTTGATATGAAGCTAACAGGGGGAATAACCCTTGGTGATGGTGCTCTTTCAAGAAGGCATAATGGTTTCAGTTGTCCTCTACATACAATGGCTATATGGCTATAGAAAACTATGATATGAAACAACCATACCATAATACCCCCCATTAATCCATACATTTAAGGGGGGACAAGGTCAGATGTTGCTGTGACGATCCATGATGCTGCTGGTATACATATGAACCCATTAGAGTCAAATTGTACCCATTAAAGTCCCATTGTAAGCTACTGGGACTTGATTTACCTCTCCTCCTGTTCAACCCGGGCCATCACACACCATCTATGGATTTGGGGGGGTCATCTAGAACAATGCCTCTAATTTAGCTGCCCCAAAGGGGAGGAAGGGAGAAATGCGCCAGAGGACATTCTGCTCTTTACTGTAAGAGAGCCATCAAAATGACATTTGAAGCAGAGCAGAGGCGTGGTTGGGTAGGCAGGGGTTCAGTTCCCCAAAGGCTAATGTGGTCAAGCCCTTGCCTTTGGCGACCTCTAGCTAGCAATCATCCAAGGTAATTGCTGATAACTAGTATGTGTACTGTTCTTGTGGCTATGGAAATGTAAATGAATCGAGGCTAGCTAGCCACCTATTACTTTTAGAATAGTACTGTAAGCTAATGGGACTCACACTGTTTCTGGCCTACATGCTAACTCGAACTAGACAGATTTGTTTAGCTAGTAATTGGTTTCTATAGTAATGTCACCATGAAACACATTTTATTTACGTAAACTGTAACGTTAGGTACTTAGATTGCCATGGGATCAGACTAGCTCCCATTTACTATGAAACATTAACGTCAGTTTCAAACTAGCAACTTTACATAGCCTCTCACCGGGGAAATGAAGCTGCCAGCTCCAACTAGCCCGGCTAGCAAGCTACTCGAAGTCAACTGTGCCTAAAACAGAAACTACTAAAACAAGCTAATTAGTTGGTTAGCTGTCTGTCTATTTTCCTTCTCAGATCATATTGGCTAGCTACAAAGAACTAAAAACATAAATGATAAAAACATAAATGAAGCAGGATGACACTTTACCTGTTTTGTCGGGTCATTCCTCCCGTGCTCAGAAGACAGGTGATGTCTCAGCAGCAAGGCCCGCTTGTAATTTCGACTACCTCTCACCAGCTCGTCGTTGTTTTTAGTGGGAATGTTGTGACACCAGGAGCAGGACATAAGTCCCGTCTCCTGACAAAATGTGAGCCATGGAAACTCCTGTAGCCATGAAGCTTGGAATTGGGGGTGTTTCTGGAGTAGCGTCCGCGGTCTCATTTCTACCCAAGATTCCCTGGCAGCTTCGCCTCTGTCGTCCTCGGATCCAGTGCCCCCGCTGCCCAAGTCAGCGCCGTCCTCGTTGTTCAGGCAGTTACCCGCTGTCCGGCTACTCCCTTCCCTGGACTCGTCTTCTCCGACAGTTACTGCCACCCAACCGACACGATCGTCTCCTACCCCGGCTGCCCATTTGCCCCCTTCCGGGTCCTCTTCCTCCTCAGCCTCTGGTTCTGCGCTATCGCTGACAGATCCCCCACCCTCCACTCTCCCTTGCGATGGTCCTTTTGCTCCCAGATCCCTATCCTCTTCTTGATCTGGCCTGTTCCCGTTCAAATGTCGGTCTTGACAGGCCTGGGCCTCCCAGCTGTTACTGTTGCCCCCACCGACACCACTGGAGCTGGTTACCGCTAATCCACCTCCTCCGAACGCCAGAGACCTGCGGTTTCTCTCTCCGGACATTTTCTTAATATATTAAAATCTACCACTTTCTTAACAATATTACTACTAATTTATATTTCTTTAAGTATTATATGGTACGGATCCGAATTAAATGGCTGGTTGTCGTTTTTTCCCGCTTTGGCCTCCTGGTGAGAGTATGTAGGTTATGCGGAAATAAATAAAGCTTTTAAACGCATAATGAATTTCAGGGTTCTAGCTGCGTCCGCGCAGGCTTGCAGAGGTCGAATGGCAACGACTTTCCCCATAATGCACCTCGATCAGAGAAAGGGGGGTAGTGGGGGGCTCATTTAAAGGAAGATGGGGGGTGCGGTTAACAGCATGGCGTCTTTTGTTTGAGTGGCTGCGCTCATTTTACGCGTGCTTCTCATCTATGTTTTCCTTCTCTTCAACCAATACATCCTTGTCCCCCTTTCATACCTCCTGCCAAGCGGGTTGACAGTCCCCTTGTATTAACTGCGTCAAACAGATCTTGTGCGCGTATCGTGTTTGTTTTCTACTAATTCCAATGGACAGGTAAAGCAAGTGATCCAACGCACAAGGTGTAGTGATGGTGGTGGTGACAGCCTACCGGTTACCACAGCCACAATGTCAACATTGGCTATATAGTAAAAAATCCAGATATTCTGTTGTTGCTGCTTTTGGGCAGTGGTGGAAAAAGTACCCGAATGTCATACTTGAGTAAAAGTAAAGATACCCAAATAGAAAATGACTTAAGTAAAAGTGAAAGTCAACCAGTAAAATACTACTCGAGTAAAAGTCTAAAAGTATTTGGTTTGAAATACACTTACCTATCAAAAGTAAATGTATAAGTACTTCCTAATTCATTATATTAAGCAAACCAGATGGCACAATTTTCTTGTTTTTAATGTATTTGTGGATAGTCGTGGGGCTCACTCCAACACTCAGACATAATTTACAAATGAAGCATTTGTGTTAATAACCGAGTCCAACAGATTAGAGGCAGTAGGGATGACCAGGGATGTTCTCTTGATAAGTGCGTGAATTTGGGCCATGTCCTGACGAGCATTCAAAATGTATCGAGTACTAGGGTTGTTAGGGTTGAGGCTAGGGTTAGGGAATGATTAACACTTTCATGGTTCTTTGCATACCAACTTTTCCCCCACTACTATTTCGATATTTTCAACAACAAAAAAATGTAATCCAACATCACTCCTTTTCTTTATTATGTACTTATAATACAATTAACTCAAACTCATTTAGTCCAAATGTAGGCTATATCTTTTATTAAAATAGATTTAGTGAAAAAACACAGCTATATCAGAGACAATGATATCATCAATCAATAACAATCAAAATAAGTAAATATGAATTGCTTGGAAATGTACATAGTCAAATGTGACTAAGTGGAATATTTTGCTATTCAAATGAGGTTTTGTTGATGAATAGACCAAAACAAGTAGCCCTAATTCCTTGGCTTAAACATGTATAATGATATAGTAATATATATATATATATATATATATATATATATATATATATATATATATATATATATATATATATATATATATATATATATATATATATATATATGTTTAAGTCAACATGATCAATAGTCTATAAAACATTTTTTTGGTATAAACCATTAGTTGTCAGGCCTGATTTTACATTGCTGTTGTTTTTTCCCCTCCAGATTATTGAAGTTAAAGATCCATACAAAATAGGGGAATTGATATTGATCTATTCTAGCCTATGTAATCCCATGGAAACTTGCTCCTGCTATGCTGCTCCAGCAGGTGGAAGCCTTTCATGATTCACTGAGTTGACTGACTGACAGCAGTTAGATTAATGAGTGGCATTGTTAGGCCTAGTGTTCAGTGTCCTGTTTCAAAGTCAGTATATTAAGGACTAAGCTAGGACACAGTGTTTGACTCTGCTTCTGGTAATGGCATGTGTTTTTAAAGCCTTGTCAGGTCTACAGCCAGAGAAAGGGGGGAGGGTAATAACATGTGCATGCCCAAAACAATCAGTGTCTCTCCATTTAAATGCCTCAAATGTGTGTTGTTGTACTACTGACACAATTGTGGTTGGAATTGCATGTCTTTTTTGTTGTTGTTGTTTGAATGGAAATGAATAGATCAATAATGATGAATGATGGCAGGTGTGTCAAGGCCACACCTCCTGTCTTTCACTAGTGCCTTCAGAAGCTATTCACACCCTTTGACTTGTTCAACATTTTGTTGTGTTACCGCCTGCATTTAAAATGGGATCAATTGATATGTTTTGTCTCTGACCTACACACAATACTCCACAATATCAAAGTGGAATAATATATATTTTTTTTAATATGCAAATTAATTAAACATTAAAAGCTGAAATGTCTTGAGTCAATAAGTAATCAACCCCTTTGTAATGGCAAGCCTAAATAAGTTCAGGAGAACATTTTGATAAAAAGTTTGAATAAGTTGGATGGACTTACTCTGTGTGTAGTAATAGTGTTGAACATGATTTTTGAATGACTACCTCATCTCTGTACCCCATACATACAGTACAATGATCTGTAACGTCCCTCATTCCAGCACCACATTTCCAACACAGATTAAACCACAAAAACCAGGGAAGTTTTCTACTGCCTCACAAAGAAGGGCACCTATTAGTAGATGGGTAAAATATCCCTTTGAGCATGCTGTTGTTATTACACTTTGGATGGTGTATCACTTTTTCAGGATAAAAAAAAATAACGGAATGGAGCAAAACACAGGCAAAATCATAGAGGAAAACCTGGTTCAGTCTGCTTTCCAATAATTCAACTTTCAGTAGGACAATAACCTAAAACACACGGCCAAATCTACACTGGGGTTGATTTCCAAGAAGACAGTGGGTGGCAGAGTTACTGTTGACTTAAATCTACTTGAAATTATATGGCAAAACCTGAAAATGGTTGTCTAGCAATGGTCAACAACCAATTTGGCAGAGCTTGAAGAATTGTGAAAAGAATAATGGGCACATATTGCACAATCTAGGTGTGGAAAGTTCTTAGAGACTTACCCAGAAAGACTCACAGCTGTAATCGCTGCCAAAGTTGATTCTAACATGTATTGACTCAGGGGGTTGAATACTTATGTAAATGTGATATTTCTCTATTTCATTTTCAATAAATTTGCAAAAATGTCTAAAAACATGTTTTCACTTTGGCATTGTGGGTTATTGTGTGTAGATGGGTGAGATAAACATCTATTTAATCCATTTTGAATTCAGGCTGTAACACAACAACATGTGGAATAAGTCAAGGGGTATGAATACCTTCAGAAGGCTCTGTACTTAGATCTTTCTTAAATTATTAATATATGGATATAGTCAAGGAAGTCTATGGTTATAGTCTGAGTCAAGTCGGAAGTGGTCTAGAAGATCCGTCTGCCACACATTAAATCCATTCATGTATGTTCAGACAGATCTCAGTTAGGCTATCCTACATGCATATGAAGAAATATACCATAGCAAAATGTGAAATATTAGTTTATCAGGCTTGATGTTTATTTTGTATTTTTTTAATTGAACCTTTATTTAAACTAGGCAAGTCAGTTAAGAATACATTCTTATTTACAACGATGCTGGGCCAATTGTGCGCCGCCCTATGGGCCTCCCAATCATGGCCCGTTGTGATACAGCCTGGAATCAAACCAGGGTCTGTAGTGGCGCCTCTAGCACTGAGACACAGTGAGACCTCTTTGCCACTCGGGAGCCCAAAATAATTAGTTTTGTGTGTTGAAATAGATCGTTTGATTAATGCGGTGAGCTCTCGCTGGCCCTTGAAAATCCAGGGGAGAGGGTGTAAATCTCGCGCCGGGCCGTACCCATATCCGCAGCAGGTCTCCAAGGTGAACAGCCTCTGGCATGTTAGAACAATGTAGATAAGAGAAGTCGGCAAGTCAGATCCGTAACTTCTGGATAAGGATTGGCTCTAAGGGCTGGGTCGGTCGGGCTGGGGAGAGAAGCGGGGCCGAGCTCGGGCCGCGGCTGGGGAGCAGTGATGGTATACCATAAAACAGGTTCAATGAGTTAGCCAGCTAACTTTGATCAACAGACAGAAAGATAAATAACTGTTGATTTTCTGGTTCATTGGGTGAGCTATACTTCGATATGTGTTTTTGTCTGTTGACTCAATTATACCATGCCCATCTCAAGCTTATCTTTCCCCCAAAACATGTTATTCAGAATATTTAGGCAAGTTAGCTGGATAACTCCTCGACTCTGCTTTGTATTATACCACTGTGGAGTTAAACAATTAACCACGTGCCTGGCTCTTGTTTACACTTTCTACGTACTCTACGGCTTGACGTCACAGAGGGCCCCACCCCTACTGCCTAGCAGCATGTGAGTGCGCAATACTGCTGGAGCGAAGTGGGGAACCTGCAAGTTTTTTGACCCAAAAAATAATAGCAGAAACAGCATACAGCGTAAGGATGGAGGAAGCAGATCAAGGTAATATATTTGCCATAGCAAATATTGCAAAATGACATTCATATTACTGACAAGCATTTTTTTTAAACACTGTTTAGTTTGTTTTAAACCAAAGTTAACCAGCTAGCTGTAGGCTAGCCCCGGGAAGCCTGTGGAAGTTCCATCACAGACAGAAATATATTTATAAGTAGCCAACGTAGTTCATCTGTGTCGTTTATAGTGGAGCAAATTAAGCATAGTGGGCAAAACAAGCAAGGAAGTGACCAAGCACAAGCTAGCGAGATGCTATTGGCGCGTTGCAGCATGTATTTACATATTTCCGTTAGGAACGTGTGAAG
This sequence comes from Oncorhynchus gorbuscha, assembly GCF_021184085.1. Taxonomy (NCBI): domain Eukaryota; kingdom Metazoa; phylum Chordata; class Actinopteri; order Salmoniformes; family Salmonidae; genus Oncorhynchus; species Oncorhynchus gorbuscha. Next base: position 13,552,020 of record NC_060181.1, on the reverse strand, counting down.
TGCGCGTGTGCACAAACGCAATTCTTTAAAACTTAGTGCATTGTGTTCGTAACATATTTATGTTTTGGCAACAGACGCATCTATTGAGATAAAATGTTTAATCGACGAGAAAATTAGCAAAATGTCGGCCCGGTTTTCTCCTAGTTCCGTCCTCTCCCACCCTTATGTGATGGTGAGAAAGTAACGTTTATTAACGGCAAGTTTATAGCCCCAGTGACGTGTCTGGGTTACCCCATCGGGATTCGTTATCATTTTGGTTCAATTGCAGAAATCAGTTTAAAGAGGGTTTTGAACCCGGTGTAAATCACTGATGCATCACAACACGTCAAACCAATCAAATGCCTTACTTGGGCGGAGCTCCGAAGGTGCTGTCCAGATTAGCGCGGTAGGAGAGACAGCGCGGTAGGAGAGACTGCGCGGTAGGAGAGACTGCGCGGTAGGAGAGACTGTGTGAGGACTAACGATGTCAACATAACACTGGTGACAAAACATTTTAGAAAGTTTGCAGGTTTTCACAGCTTTTATTTCGAGATGAGCTAAATCTGTGGCGAGGGGAGCAATGGTCTACAGTGGTGGTCATATCAATATTTGTGACGTTTCTGAAATGATGTTTGACTGTAAAGGCTAGCATAAGGGACAACAAGTAGCTAGTCACAATGAGGTTAGTTTTGAGAAAAGCCAGAAAACCTTGTACGCTACCAAGGTATAACTAACTTGTACTCTACCAAGGTATACCTAACTAGCTAGCTACTAGCTAGTTAATTTTCTCACACGATTATAAAGCCAACAAAATGTTTATTAAGACCAACTGTTTTGCCGGTTGTGGTAATACTATTAAAGTGTAGATGCCGATCACCATATAAGTTCAAAGATGAAAAAGCCTGGAAGGAGGAGAGATGACTAGAAACGATTCAGTTGGCCTTTTTATGTGTGCATTAATTGTTGTAGTAGAGGACCTTTTACATTTCAGGTAAAATAACAACTCAATGTTTATATCCCAGGACAAATTAGCTAGCAACAGCAAGCTAACTAGCTAAATTGCCATACATGTTTAATGCTTTTCGACCTGTCCCCAAATTAATGTAATTGGTTCAGAGTTTGTTTTGATATTTTAACCTGCGTGTCGTGATCGCGTTTAGTGTGGGGGGACAAAATACATTTATGCACGATGGTGCACGCGCGCAGCCGGTTTGGGTTCGGTGTTATCATAATTTTTTCTAGTTTTGGGAACAGAGAACTGTATTAAGATCAAATGTTTCATTGATGAGAAAATGTGCAGAATGTCGGACAAAATCCATCTGGTTCCATCTTCTCCCACTGCCCACTAGTGGGCTTCCTCTCACGACATATTTGGTAGTATATGCTCGCCAACGCAAGTTCAGCCTTCTGCAGAAGCTTGTAAAAAGGTTTGATATACAATACAAGTAAAACAAGAGACACTACATGGCCAAAAGTAAGTGGACACTCCTTTGAAATGAGTTGACTAAATCAGCCACGTACGTTGCTGACAGGTGTATGAAATGGAGCACACAGCAGCGCAGTCTTTATAGACAGACATTGGCATTAGTATGGCTGTACTGAAGAGGCTGCATCACATCCGGCCGTGATTGGGAGTCCCACAGGGCAGCACACAATTGGCCCAGCGTCGTCCGGGTTTGGCCGCGGTAGGCCGTCATTGTAAATAAGAATTTGTTCTTAACTGACTTGCCTAGTTAAATAAAAAAATAATATTTATTTTTAAAGAGCTCAGTGACTTTCAACATGGAACCGTCATAGGATGCCAGCTTTCCAACTGGTCAGTGCTGCCCTGCTAGAGCTGCCCCGGTCATCTGTAAGTGCTGTTATTGTGAAGTGGAAACGTATAGGAGGAACAACAGCTAGACCACACAAGTGCACAGAACGGGACCGGTTAGTGCTGGAAGTTTTTGTCTTTATTACTCAGACAATGACACAAGATATGGTTATTGAATGAATGGCAACGTAGAGCCTAATACAACCGATATGTTATATACTATATATACCAAAGTATGTGACTATGCAACACTCACTACCGAGTTCCAAACGGCCTCTGGAAGCAACGTCAGCACAAGAACTGTTTGTCGGGAGCTTCATGAAATGGGTTTCCATGGCAGAGCAGCCGCACACAAGCCTAAGATCACCATGCTTAATGCCAAGCGTCAGCTGGAGTGCTGTAAAGCTCGTCGCCATAGGACTCTGGAGCATGGTTTGGGCTAGGCTACTTAGTTCCAGTGAAGGGAAATCTTTATGCTACAAAATACAATGACATTCTAAACCATTCTGTGCTTCCAAATTTGTGGCAACAGTTTGGGGAAGACCCTTTCCTGTTTCAGCATGACAGTGCCCTATGTACACCGCAAGGTCCATACAGAAATGGTGTGTCGAGATCGGTGTGGAAGAACTTGACAGACTTGCACAGAGTGCTGACCTCGAACTCCATCTAAAACTTTTCTGATGAATTGGAACACCGACTGCGAGCCAGGCCTAATCGCCCAACATCAGCGCACGGCCTCACTAATGCTCTTGTGGCTGAATGGAAGCAAGTCCCTGCAGCAATGTTCCAACATCTAATAGAAAGCCTTCCCAGAAGAGTGGAGGCTGTTATAGCAGCAAAGGGGGACCAACTCCATATTAAAGCCTTCCCAGAAGAGTGGAGGCTGTTATAGCAGCAAAGGGGGACCAACTCCATATTAAAGCCTTCCCAGGAGAGTGGAGGCTGTTATAGCAGCAAAGGGGGACCAACTCCATATTAAAGCCTTCCCAGAAGAGTGGAGGCTGTTATCGCAGCAAAGGGGGACCAACTCCATATTAAAGCCTTCCCAGAAGAGTGGAGGCTGTTATAGCAGCAAAGGGGGACCAACTCCATATTAAAGCCTTCCCAGAAGAGTGGAGGCTGTTATAGCAGCAAAGGGGGACCAACTCCATATTAAAGCCTTCCCAGAAGAGTGGAGGCTGTTATAGCAGCAAAGGGGGACCAACTCCATATTAAAGCCTTCCCAGAAGAGTGGAGGCTGTTATAGCAGCAAAGGGGGACCAACTCCATATTAAAGCCTTTCCAGAAGAGTGGAGGCTGTTATAGCAGCAAAGGGGGACCAACTCCATATTAAAGCCTTCCCAGAAGAGTGGAGGCTGTCATAGCAGCAAAGGGGGACCAACTCCATATTAAAGCCTTTCCAGAAGAGTGGAGGCTGTTATAGCAGCAACGTTCCAACATCTAGTGGAAAGCCTTCCCAGAAGAGTGGAGGCTGTTATAGCAGCAAAGGGGGACCAACTCCATGTTAATGCCCATGATTTTGGAATGAGATGTTCAATGAGCAGGTGTCCACATACATTTGGCCAGGTAGTGTAGTTCAATATTGTACAATGCTCATGTCTTGTTTTTTTTTCTCCAAAATTCAAAGAACAAGGAAGTCTCTGTCTGGTCCTCAACTTCAAAACTCAACCTCAAGTTAACTGTTACTTTGTTGCACGCTTTTGAAAAAACGAAAGAAAGAAAATGAGTCATAATATTGGTTAACAATATATATATATATATACAATATTAATTCTCCGGTATTTTACAGAAATATATTTATGCTTTGTTGCTTTGCAGTTATTTTCACTGAAGTGGGTTGAAAATAAGCCTCACCATGTTTGCTGCTGGAACGCCGACACACCACACCTTTAGATGTGTCACTACTTTACTGTGTACCAAATACAGATTGTTCTGGGCTTGAATCAATAACCCATTGATTACCGTTTACTGTTAGCCATTTTTAGCTTTATGTAGACAGTCATCATTCAATTGTCACAGTTTGGATGAAGGCGTAGCCTGTTGACGTAGTAATGTTTGTTAGTTGGTAAGCTACACTGACGTGTACTGTTACCACTGTTCTTGTGGGTCATTTGTTTACAGGATGTTGGCTTGTAGTCTATCAGCACTCTTCAGTTTTACTGCCATCTCTGAACCGTTGTAAACAAATCCTGTCTCTACATGTATAGTCTAGTATTTTACGCCCAGAACTAGGCTACACATTGCACAAGAGCAATTCAGGTAGTAGCCTATGCCTCTTGAGCGTGTTGAGCAGCAACACTCTCTACTTCTGCTTCCTCTCTCCAGTCCCCTATGACCCCTCACCCCTCTGACCACTTCCCTGTTCTCCTTCCCCTCTTTCCTCCTACCGCGCAGTTTACCATTCCTTCCAACATTCCTCTTGGAAGGTGGTTTGATGCAGGGTCAGACATGTAGCAGCTGAATGCATCCTTCCTGGCTTTGACTCCATCCCTCTATCCTATCTATCTATCTATCTATCTATCTATCTATCTATCTATCTATCTATCTATCTATCTATCTATCTATCTATCTATCTATCTATCTATCTATCTATCTATCTATCTATCTATCTATCTATCTATCTATCTATCTATCTATCTATCTGTCTGTCTGTCTGTCTGTCTGTCTGTCTGTCTGTCTGTCTGTCTGTCTGTCTGTCTGTCTGTCTGTCTGTCTGTCTGTCTGTCTGTCTGTCTGTCTGTCTGTCTGTCTGTCTGTCTGTCTGTCTGTCTGTCTCTGTCTCTGTCTCTGTCTCTGTCTCTGTCTCTGTCTCTGTCTCTGTCTCTGTCTCTGTCTCTGTCTCTGTCTCTGTCTCTCCTGCTGGGCAGCCATCTGCCTCGTGGCTCCCTCTCCTTCCTCCTCTCCCTTCATGTCTGTCTGCTCACGTCTCGCTGCAGCAGGTATACAGGCTAGGGAGCCACGTGTTGTTTAAACAGCAGATTAACAGGATGATGCCAGAGACAGTCTGGTTTGTGTACTCTGCAGGAGGGGCTGCCAGGTAGGAAGGCCTTTGACCTGCTTTTCTTTTCTTTCAGCAGAAATTGAGTGATCTGCTATGCAGGATGCTGTTTCCTGAAGTCAATCTGCTCGTTTTGTAGTATGTCTTTTTTTTGATAACATTGCATCTTTTTATGATGCTATTGCATCTAAGTAGTTTTTTAAAATCAAAAGCAGACCTGGCATTTAATAGCCTGCAAAAGGCAGCGTTCTTGACATACCACTGGAAATATGAAAAAGCAATCCTTTTTATGACCTTCGTCCATTTTCAACTCTGAACAGTTTGTCACAGTGAACTCTTGTGCATGGATATGAATTGGCTCCGTTGCCAAGGTTTTCATCAGGGTGTCGTGACCACTAGTCCACGGTTTTTCTTCTTAGGCAGCTGTCATGGCAACAGAGTGAGGTTCAGTTGGCTGCCAGAGCTTCAGGTAAAAGCTACAGGAGTGATGATCTGTATCTGGAGCCAAATGACTATTATCAGCCACAGGGCCTAGGTTTCAAACATTAAGCATAAATTCAGATGAAAGAGTACATTTCTGGCTATTTTAAGACCCCTTTTTGAGGCATTTCCCTGGTATGAATATAGAGTGGTATCTCTTTTGAGGCATTCCCCTGGTATGAATATAGAGTGGTATCTCTTTTGCAGGCACTCCCCTGGTATGAATATAGAGTGGTATCTCTTTTGCAGGCACTCCCCTGGTATGAATATAGAGTGGTATCTCTTTTGCAGGCACTCCCCTGGTATGAATATAGAGTGGTATCTCTTTTGCAGGCACTCCCCTGGTATGAATATAGAGTGGTATCTCTTTTACAGGCACTCCCCTGGTATGAATATAGAGTGGTATCTCTTTTGAGGCACTTGCATCTCAGTTGTTAGCTGAGCCACTTGAGATCCTGGTTAGAGTCCATGCCCTGTCGCAGTCGGCCGCCACCGGGAGACCCATGGGGCGACGGACAATTGGCCCAGCGTCATCCTGGTTAGAGTCCAGGCCCTGTCGCAGTCGGCCACCACCGGGAGACCCATGGGGCGACGGACAATTGGCCCAGCGTCATCCTGGTTAGAGTCCAGGCCCTGTCACAGTCGGCCACCACCGGGAGACCCATGGGGCGACGGACAATTGGCCCGGCGTCATCCTGGTTAGGGGAGGGTTTGGCTGGCAGGGATATCCTTGTCTCATTGCGCACTAGCAACTCCTGTGGCAGGCCGGGTGCAGTGCACGCTGACACGGTTGCTAGGTGTACGGTGTTTCCTCCGACACATTGGTGCGGCTGGCTTCTGGGTTAAGTGGGCATTATGTCAAGAAGCAGTGTGGCTTGGTTGGGTTGTGTTTCAGAGGACGCATGGCTCTCGACCTTCGTCCTCCTGAGTCCGTACTAGAGTTGCAGCGATGAGACAAGACTGTAACTACCAATTGGATACCACGGAATTGGTGAGAGAAAGGGGTAAAAAAAAATATATATATATTTTTCAGCTACCCTCTACAACAAAGGCCTGAAAAGGAACTGTTTTACCAGGAGGTGGGGAAGGGCTTCATTGTACGGTTTACCGGTGTAACTGAGAAGAGTTACCTAAGGAATGGCTCCAGTTCAGTTATCCTATACTTCTCCACCTGTGCTTGTTTAGATGACCTGAGTTGATAACAGACACCCTGTTCTTCCCCTTCTGTCAGTTCCACAGTTTCCATCGGTTACTTAACTAGTTAAATAAAGGTATACATTTTTTTAACTACAGTGTCCTCTCACAGGCTGACTATCGCTCACGTTGCAAAATAAATTTAGACATACATATTCAATTATTGCACACACACTGCTCCGGCGCGCAGTGTGTGTGCCAAGGGCTAAAATAGAAGTCAGTTCTATTTCTAAGTCCTGCCTCTCCCATCTCCTCATTGGTTCATAGAGGCAGGTACCCATGTGCCATCTCATTGGTTATACCCACGTGGGTGACTGAAAGATGAACGAGGTCGGTGGCAGTAATGCACTTAATTTATGAAAGTTGCCAATCGCAATATAAAGTCAAGAGAAGAAAAAGCCTGGAAGGAGGAGAGATGACTAGAAACGATTCGGGTTGGCCGTTTTATGTGCGGATTAATTGGCGGGGTAGAGGACCTTGTGCATTTCAGGTAAAATAACAACTGTGTATATCCCAGGACAAATTAGCTAGCAACAGCAACCTAGCTAAATAGGACAAATTATCTAGCAAGTGCAAGCTAGCTAGCTAAATTGCCATAAATGTTTAATGCTTTTCGACCTGTCCCCAAATTAATATAATTGGTTCAGAGTTTGTTTTGATATTGTAACCTGCGTGTCGTGATCGCATTTGGTGTGGGGGGACAAAATACTTTTATGCACGATGGCACGCGCAAGCAGCTGGTTTGGGTTCCGTGTCAGGGGTCACTGGAAATGTCTCTCCCTCCCTGGGAATATCTGACGGTTAAATAGGATGTATTTATTTTGTCTTATCTAGCCCTCTGTTATGATGTGGAGACAACGTGTGAGCTGCAATTGACCTCAAAAGTGGGCCAAAGAGATATTTTTATTTTAACGGTTTGACTGAAAGTGTGAATGTGGATCAAAAGTAAGAAGAAGGATGAAAGCACAGGCCTAGAAGCTTGGGCCTGTATGATGGAAGCTTGGGCCTGTATGATGGAAGCTTGGGCCTAGAAGCTTGGGCCTGTATGATGGAAGCACAGGCCTAGAAGCTTGGGCCTGTATGATGGAAGCTTGGGCCTAGAAGCTTGGGCCTGTATGATGGAAGCTTGGGCCTAGAAGCTTGGGCCTGTATGATGGAAGCTTGGGCCTAGAAGCTTGGGCCTGTATGATGGAAGCACATGCCTAGAAGTTTGGGCCTGTATGATGGAAGCTTGGGCCTAGAAGCTTGGGCCTGTATGATGGAAGCACAGGCCTAGAAGTTTGGGCCTGTATGATGGAAGCTTGGGCCTAGAAGCTTGGGCCTGTATGATGGAAGCTTGGGCCTAGAAGCTTGGGCCTGTATGATGGAAGCACAGGCCTAGAAGCTTGGGCCTGTATGATGGAAGCACATGCCTAGAAGCTTGGGCCTATATGATGGAAGCACAGGCCTAGAAGCTTGGGCCTGTATGATGGAAGCACAGGCCTAGCAGTTTTGTAGTTGTCTCAATGGTTATACCCAAATACCTACATCTATTTTATGTAGTTTAAGGTTAACATTTACATTTACATTTAAGTCATTTAGCAGACGCTCTAAGGCTGGAAATCTCTGTCTCTATTACTCAGACAATGAAATAAGATATGGTTATTGAATGAATGGCAATGTAGAGTCTAACACAACCGATATGTTATGTACTATATATACAAAAATATGTGACTATGCAACACTCACTACCGAGTTCCAAACTGCCTCTGGAAGCAATGTCATCACAAGAACTGTTTGTCGGGAGCTTCGTGAAATGGGTTTCCATGGCCGAGCAGCCGCACACAAGCCTAAGATCACCCTGCTTAATGCCAAGCGTCAGCTGGAGTGGCATAGAGCTTGCCGCCATAAGACACTGGAGCAATGGAAACGCCTTCTCTGGAGGGATGAATCACGCTTCACCATCTGGCAGTCTGACGGACGAATCTGGGTTTGGCCAGGTGAACGCTACCTGTCCGACTGCATAGTGCCAACTGTAAAGTTTGGTGGAGGAGGAATAATGGCCGTGGCTGTTTTTTGTGGTTCGGGCTAGGCCCCTTAGTTTCAGTAAAGGGAAATCTTAACACGACAGCATACAATGACATTCTAGATGATTCTGTGCTTCCGACTGTGTGGCATCAGTTTGCTGTTTCAGCATGACAGTGCCCCCATGCACAAAGCAAGGTACATACAGAAATGCTGTGTCAAGATCGGTTTGGAAGAACTTGACTGGCCTTCACAGAACCCTGACCTCAACCCCATTGAACACCTTTGGGATGAATTGGAACGTCGACTGCAAGCCAGGCCTAATCGCCCAATATCAGTGCCCGGCCTCACTAATACTCTTGCAGCTGAATGGGAGCAAGTTCACGAAGTAACGTTCCAGCATTTAGTGGAAAGCCTTCCCAGAAGAGTGGAGGCTGTTATAGCAGCAAAGATGGACCAACTCCATATTAAAGTCTTCCCAGAAAAGTGGAGGCTGTTATAGCAGCAAAGGGGGGACCAACTCCATATTAATGCCCATGATTTTGGAATGATATGTTGGATGAGCAGGTGTCCACATACTTTTGGTCATGTAGTGTATCTTATGGCAACGTTATCATATAATTTATCTATGGCGCTTAGTAACGCAACCCAGATAATCCACTTAAATACATTATTCTGAACATTTCTTCACAAATTATTTCCAAATAATCTCCTTTAATAATGTAGCATGACCGACCGCAAGCTAGCTCTACAACGGAACAGCTTTAAAACTGAGTTTTCTCCTTTTTCTCTGAGATGCGGCCTCACTTGACAATATTAATTACTCTTAAGACTGGTGTCATGGCAAAGTTACTATAATTAGATTTCAATAAGAAACAACTAGCTCCATTTGAGTGGTCTGACTCTTGTAGGAAGTCTTTCAGAATCTGAGACGTCAGCATCCGGCCCCTCCAGCCACGACCGAGGCGACACGGACACATCTCTCTACCTGCAAGGCCTGGTTAAAACGTCAAGGAGCGTCACAGAGGGAACTGGAGATTTATGTCTTCGTCAGAAGTAGCCTAACCGATTCCTACATGTTGCTGATTTCCCTCAGTGGTGTAGATCAGCCCATGTGCAGCTTTCTATGTGTGAAGGATATAAGTGGCCTTATGAAACTTAAACCTGTTCAAAACTATTTCACACCCTTCCACCACATGTCTCTTGCGTACAAGTATGCGGATATAAATGATATCTGAATGACAGAAATGGCCAGTAGTTGTCATCAGAGATGTTTGTAATTGAAACGAGAAGCTCGAATTGTCATTAGGTTTATTGACATTTGGCCTATCCTGTACTCTTGAAAAATCATCATTCACTTCCTGAATCTGTGTTTAAAAGCAGGGGATTGGTTGAAGTCCCAGTGTGTTGATGTGTCATGATGAATGACTCATGATTTACATTTACATTTAAGTCATTTAGCAGACGCTCTTATCCAGAGCGATGTGTCCATATGTCATTTGCTCTGCCTCCTTAGTGTCTGTCACCAACATTTTCTCTCTGAGCTTCTATTACAGCTGCTTACCCAATGCTCCAGTGAGGAGAACCTGCCATGCAGCCTCCCATGTAAATACTATATGACAGGGATCGTCAACTAGATTCCATTTTTTTTCTTGAGCAGATGGTTGGGGGACCAGAACATAATTAAGCAATAAGGCCCGAGGGGGTGTGGTATATGGCCAATAAACATTGGCTAAGGGCTGTTCTTAGGCACGATTCAACGCAGAGTGCCTGAACACATGCCTTAGCCATGGTATATTGTCCGTATATCACAAACCCCCGAGGTGCCTTATTGCTATTATAAACTGGTTACCAATGTAATTATACCAGTAAAAAATAAATATTTTTTCCATACCTATGGTGGTATATATATGGTCTAACATACCACTGATATATCAGACCATATTCCACGGCTGAATCAGCATTCGGGGATCGAACCACCCAGTTCATAATTACAAATAATTTGTAGACTTCAAATTGACTGCAAGTAGCCCAAACAGATATGTTTGACTAAGACAATAATTTCAAACCTTGTTTATATTTGTATACAATCACATGTCTCTCTATCATACGTGGGAACACTTGGGGGAAGATTTCTTAAATTAAAATCACTTGGAGCAACATTTCCTGGTGTTTTTGCAGTCTTTTATGTCAAACAATAAAATGAAAGACATTTGCTCAGAACTTGGGGTCCAAATTAAACCGGGTCGCCAGTTGTGGAATCCTGCTGTATAACGTGGCCTGGGCTGTACCTGCTGCTGTTGACCTAAGATGTACAGGATCAATCAGACTAACTTTGCATTTAGACCTGACTTGTTTTAACACTGCTATTGGCTTGAATTGGGGTTATAAAACTTTAGGTTATGCTAACTGTTGCAACTCAAAATGTTTCTTTAACAAATAGGCTACAGAGATGCATTATGGTAATACCAAGCGGAAGACAGTGATACAGCAGACCAGATAGTGGTTTATTTTCAGGGAAATCTCCAGTGGAACATTATCCTAAACATAACAGGATAGGACTTGTCAGATTCCTTGTCATGTCATCTGTAATGGAATGTCCATTCCATACTTCTTCTATCCCTGAAGGGTCTGCTCATCTGTTGATATTACTTCACTTCCCTCCTAGTCAGTCCCCTGATCAAAGACCAGGCCTGCATGAGAAGGATCACAGAAGAAAAGCCTGCAGTCTCCCATCTTTGATCGCATTCAGTTGTTAACTTCGTTATTATTCGAGGCAAGACCCCTTGATAGCCCCACTTCCTTACTGTTCAGGATTCCATGGACAGGATTACTGTTCAGGATTCCATGGACAGGATTACTGTTCAGGATTCCATGGACAGGATTACTGTTCAGGATTCCATGGACAGGATTACTGTTCAGGATTCCATGGACAGGATTACTGTACAGGATTCCATGGACAGGATTACTGTTCAGGATTCCATGGACAGGATTCCATGGACAGGATTACTGTTCAGGATTCCATGGACAGGATTACTGTTCAGGATTCCATGGACAGGATTACTGTTCAGGATTCCATGGACAGGATTACTGTTCAGGATTCCATGGACAGGATTACTGTACAGGATTCCATGGACAGGATTACTGTTCAGGATTCCATGGACAGGATTCCATGGACAGGATTACTGTTCAGGATTCCATGGACAGGATTACTGTTCAGGATTCCATGGACAGGATTACTGTTCAGGATTCCATGGACAGGATTACTGTACAGGATTCCATGGACAGGATTACTGTACAGGATTCCATGGACAGGATTACTGTACAGGATTCCATGGACACGATTACTGTTCAGGATTCCATGGACACGATTACTGTTCAGGATTCCATGGACAGGATTACTGTACAGGATTCCATGGACAGGATTACTGTACAGGATTCCATGGACAGGATTACTGTTCAGGATTCCATGGACAGGATTACTGTTCAGGATTCCATGGACAGGATTACTGTTCAGGATTCCATGGACAGGATTACTGTACAGGATTCCAACAACACCGTGCTGTAAACTGTTGCCATTGGGATTTCATTACAGGGTCTATTTCTTTGTGGATTTTCCATCAGAGCTTGAGATTTGGCCGGGCTGTCGACTGGCTGTAAGTTAAAGGGGAGCCCAGAATGTCTGGGGGAACACTGACAGTACAGTCAGTTGTAGAGGGGCCCAGAATGTCTTGGGGAACACTGACAGTACAGTCAGTTGTAGAGGGGCGCAGAATGGCTGGGGGAACACTGACATTACAGTCAGTTGTAGAGGGGCGCAGAATGGCTGGGGGAACACTGACATTACAGTGAGGGGTCTCTTCGTCTCCACACTGTCTGGCTTCCCTACTGCCAATGACTGACTGTGGCTAGCCACAGCTGTGATGGGTCTGGGCTAGAGAGTCGTCTTCCAGCCAGCCAATGTCCCATGATTCCTGTTTTGGCCCCACCACCATGTGACACGGATAATTCCTGTTTGTGCCTCACCACAACCATGTGACACGGATGATTCCTGTTTGGGCCTCACCACAATCATGTGACACGGATAATTCCTGTTTGGGCCTCACCACCATCATGTGACACGGATGATTCCTGTTTGGGCCTCACCACCATCATGTGACACAGATGATTCCTGTTTGGGCCTCACCACCATCATGTGACACGGATGATTCCTGTTTGGGCCTCACCACCACCATGTGACACAGATGATTCCTGTTTGGGCCTCACCACCATCATGTGACACGGATGATTCCTGTTTGGGCCTCACCACCATCATGTGACACTGTGCGTCTGTAATATTATCCTAATGGATTAGAGGCTGTGGTGTATTAAACACTTAAAGAACATCTTTGTTCCAGTCTGACCGTGATGGCTGCTGTTTTGTGGTGGGGGGGGTGACCACAACTTGGGTAGAATCAAGAGGATAACCTGTGCCTAAATGGAGAAGCTGCATGGATTTAACAACAGTTAGTCTATTACTCAATTTCCTCTTATGGTAAAACAAGTGTACAGTTATACTAGTTGAGTAGGAAGTGTGACTATTCAGCTTACAGGGTTGCTTTCTGTGATCCGTGACTGAATTTTGCTGTCTATTTTCATGTAGGCTTGTTTACGAGCGTGTCTCTAGGCTGTTCTGTAATGTCATCTTATTGAGTGATGCATGCTTTGGCAGCCCGCCAACAAGGACCAGTCGGGAAAGCAAACATCCGGGATAAAATTATTTTCACTGACTGCAGAGAGAATGAAGAGACAAGGTTAACCTGTCCTTGATTTTTGTGTGTGTGTGTGTGTGTGTGCGTGTCTGCCTGCTAGTGAGGAACTTGCTGATTGGAAGCAGTGTAAGGCCTCATTGTTACCAAACTCGGATCACAGCCTTGCGATACTGTAACAGACTCTGCTTCATATATCCCACTGGTCCCTAATCTCTACAAAGGAAAACGTGCAGGCTAGTTTATATAGTTCAAAATCCAACCCCCATGGTTGCTAGGACATATGTCCCTTACCAAGACAAAGTCAGCCTCATTGGTCTACTGGTTCTATGAATTTGGGATCTATCATCCCACAACTGTCCCAGAGTTTTGGAATATACTATTTATTTCTCGCACAGAACGACAAGCTGACCAATTGAATAAGTAAAACTAGTCTACTATGTGGGATAGTAGATTGACATAGGCTAGTGCTTTTGCTGCTCGTTACTCGTCTTGTTGGCTGAGGGAAAAGTTTTTTAAAAATCTTCAAATGCGCATCGGAATTCGGTAAGAAGGACATACACTGTTGCATCCTCGAGTTGCATGTTCTTTTAATATAAACTAGCATCATCTAAATGTGCTTCCTGTCATTCTGAGCACTTTGGGTGGACGCCCTTATCAGGTTATGCACCCAATGCATATGAGTCCGGTAAATTTCTCAAATGTCGGGTAAATTTTAAATGCTGGTCAAATGTCCGGCACCACATTTTCCTGGCGGAAACCCTGGCCTGTACTGTACACCAGCTCAGGCGTCGTATAGGCTATCAGTATCACGGACAGTGAGCTCAGTATTGGGACACTGACCATTTTTGTTTTGTTTTGGCTCTGTACTGAAATTATACAATGATTATGAGGTCAAAGTGCAGACTGTCAGCCTTCCTTTTCATCCGTATCGGGTGAACCATTTACAAATTACAGAACTTTTTGTACAATTTTAGGGGACCAAAAGTTTTGGGACGAATTCACTTACACTGCATTCGGAAAGTGTTCAGACCCCTTGACTTTTTCCACATTTTGTTACGTTACAGCCTAAAATTGATTAAATTAAATCCTCAGCAACCTACACACAATACCCCATAAAGACTAAATGAAAACAGGTTTTTGGAATTTTTACAAATGTATGAAAACTAAAAAAAACATATCTTATTAAATAAGTATTCAGATCATTTGCTCTGAAACTCAAAATTGAGCTCTGCTGCATCCTGTTTCCATTGATCATCTGCTTTGAAGGTCCCCAAGAACACAGTGGCCTCCATCATTCTTAAATGGAAGAAGTTTGGAACCACCAAGACTCTTCCTAGAGCTGGCCGCCCGGCCAAACTGAGCAATCAGTGGAGAAGGGCCTTGGTCAGGGACGTGACAAAGAACCCGATGGTCACTCTGACAGAGCTCCAGAGTTCCTCTGTGGAGATGGGGAAAACCTTCCAGAAGGACAACCATCTCTGCAGCACTCCAGCAATCATAAAAACCTGCTCCAGAGCACTCATCACTGCATTGGCAGGACATGAAGTCTATGGCTCTTTCCACATGCAGCTGCCTGTACAGGAACAATTCTTTGTTTTATTATTTTAACCTTCATTTAACTAGGCATGTCAGTTAATAAGAACACATTCTTATTTACAATGACTGCCTAACCCGGATTGGCGCTGGGCCAATTGTGCTCTGCCCTATGGATCTCCCAATCACAGCCGGTTGTGATACAGCCTGGAATCGAACCAGGGTCTGTAGTGACATGCCAGTACCTTAGACCGCTGCGCCATTCGGGAGCCCAGCCTAGCTCCCTGGTCTCTCTGTTCAGTAACAGTACAGCCTAGCTCCCTGGTCTCTCTTTTCAGTAACAGTACAGCCTAGCTCCCTGGTCTCTCTGTGCAGTAACAGTACAGTCTGGTCTCTGTGCAGTAACAGTACAATCTGGTCTCTGTGCAGTAACAGTACAGTCTGGTCTCTCTGTTCAGTAACAGTACAGTGTGGCTCCAGGCTGGACAATCTGAACTGGATTAGCAGCTCGCTATAATCTGGGACACTGCCGATTACGCCTGCTTCCATCTCACGGGCCTGCCCTCTCCCGGGCCTGAGCTTGTCATGTGACTAACTGACAAATGGAACCCTGTATTTCCTTAGATGGCAGTGGTGGGCAACTGACGGAGGGAGGGATGAGAGGGGGAGAGTGACCAGGGCTGGATACTGGAGCTGGAAGGTTGGTGTAATTGTCACAGAAGAGCTCCTGCATGCCATAAACTCTAGCTAGCCTAGCAGCTTCATGCTCTTTTACTTTAAAGACCTCCTGATTGTGCTGAATCGGAATCTGTGGATGGCAGCAATCCACCAGTGGCCTTTGCGATTATTTACAACAGACAAGCCAAGTTACCGGGTGACTGACTGTGATTGTGGTGGTTGGTGATTGCAGCGTCGGTAGAGAGTGAAGGGGAAAGGGAAGGTAACTCATTAACACCACAGAATGACTGTAGTTAAGCTGCCTCGGCCTGCCTGTCTGGCTGCTTGTCATATGAGCCTGCAGCAGAAAGACAGAACCAGACAGACAGACAGACAGACCCAGAGACGGACGGACAGACAGACAGACCCAGAGACGGACGGACAGACAGACAGACCCAGAGACGGACGGACAGACAGACAGACCCAGAGACGGACGGACAGACAGACAGACCCAGAGACGGACGGACAAACAGACAGACCCAGAGACGGACGGACAGACAGACAGACCCAGAGACGGACGGACAGACAGACAGACCCAGAGACGGACGGACAGACACAGACCCAGAGGCGGACGGACAGACAGACAGACCCAGAGACGGACGGACAGACAGACAGACCCAGAGACAGACGAACAGACAGACCCAGAGACGGACGAACAGACAAGACCCAGAGACGGACGGACGGACAGACCCAGAGACGGACGGACGGACAGACCCAGAGACGGACGGACGGACAGACCCAGAGACGGACGGACGGACAGACCCAGAGACGGACGGACGGACAGACCCAGAGACGGACGGACGGACGGACAGACCCAGAGACGGACGGACGGACAGACCCACACACACACACACACACACACACACACACAACACAGAAGTGCCGTGTGCTTCCAGACCAGGAGACAGGAGAGGACAATCAGAGCAGTGAGTGAGTTGCATGCGCCCTGTCACATGCAGGAAATTAGTGGCAGCAGCAACAGGGTTCTATGAGTCGTTGTAGTGGGAGGCCGGCCAGCTAGCCAGCCACCTAACCCATCCAGGCAACAGCAATGGACCCTCTGGAGCAGGAATACAAGTCTCCATTTGACTTTGAGCAGGGGGTGAATAGCAGCTACCTCTATCTGTCTCCCAGCTTCAATGTAACACCACCAGGCTCACCGCAAGTGACTGTCACAGCCAGAGGTAACCAGAGCAGTGTGTGGGGGAGTGAGTGAGGAAGTTTGTATTTGTTATAGGGTGTTTGGAAAGGGAACAAGTGATAGAGTGGGTGGGAGGGGGTCATGTGAGAGAGAGGGGGATGGATTATTTGAGTTTCTTGATTTGTGAGTGTGTGGGCAGGGGGCGTTTGTGTGACTGCCTACTTTTGCCATCACATCCTGACCTGTTGAGTAAGAGGGTCTGTTTGGAGCAGATGTCAAACAGACTTCGTTCTGACAAGCTCACAATGAACACACTCATAGAAAGAAACCTAGAATTGTTTCAAACCTAAAGTGGTTTAGTCAAACCTAGAAGGGTTTCAAACCTAAAGTGGTTGAGTCAAACCTAGAAGGGTTTCAAACCTAAAGTGGTTTAGTCAAACCTAGAATGGTTTCAAACCTAAAGTGGTGTTGTTAAACCTAGAATGGTTTCAAACCTAAAGTGGTGTTGTTAAACCTAGAATGGTTTCAAACCTAAAGTGGTGTTGTTAAACCTAGAATGGGTTCAAACCTAAAGTGGTGTTGTTAAACCTAGAAGGGTTTCAAACCTAAAGTGGTGTTGTTAAACCTAGAAGGGTTTCAAACCTAAAGTGGTGTTGTTAAACCTAGAAGGGTTTCAAACCTAAAGTGGTGTTGTTAAACCTAGAAGGGTTTCAAACCTAAAGTGGTGTTGTTAAACCTAGAAGGGTTTCAAACCTAAAGTGGTGTTGTTAAACCTAGAAGGGTTTCAAACCTAAAGTGGTGTTGTTAAACCTAGAAGGGTTTCAAACCTAAAGTGGTGTTGTTAAACCTAGAAGGGTTTCAAACCTAAAGTGGTGTTGTTAAACCTAGAAGGGTTTCAAACCTAAAGTGGTGTTGTTAAACCTAGAGCGGTTTAATGGCATCGTAGGAGCTTGGTCAAGCTATGAGAAATGACAAAGATGGTATCATAGGCAAATCCCTTTAAACAAATATTAGTCAAAGAATGTATAACAAAGAGTTTAAGTGACTGTTTAACTATGCTGGCAGTCCTGTGTGTGTGGGGGGCCTTAGGTGGTTCAGCAGTCAACACAGTTCAGGGATAAAGGCTAGAAAAATCATGCATTGAAAAAAAAATGGGGAAAAAAACGTATTAAATATCATATATTTTTTTAATTGGTTAATTTTCAGTGAATTTCCTGGTTTGAGAGAGTTAAATAGGAAGTGAGCCTGTTGTCAGTACAGAAACCAAGGACTCTAGGCCATGTAAGGTAGAACCCCCCTCCCCTCCCCATGATCTGGGCTGATGGTGTAGGTTACTCAGATCTGTCACTGTCATCAGTATGGAGAGCTGGACCGCTGACACCTGAGTGGCACTGCCTTGTCATCAAGAGGAGGGAGGAGAGACAATAGAAAGTGAGAGGTCAGGGAAAGGTGAGAGTGTAAAATGTCTTGAGCATTTGATCTAATTTGATTAAGCATAGATCTACACAATTTTCTCTCTCTCATTGAATTGGGTACAGTCATATCTAACTGACAGGAAACAGTCTACCTATATCAATGGTTCATTTTCTTCCCCTAATGTGTTAAACTGTGGAATACCGCAGGGCATCTGCCTTGGGCCACTTCTCTACTTAATATACACCAACGACCTTCCCTATGCCTTGGTTGAAACTCAAGCTACTATATTTGCAGATGATACTACAATTTATGCAGCAAGACAATCGGTTCAACAGGTACAGCAAGCTTTGCAAGGAGATTTGGAGATTATCAGGAAATGGATTTGCCAAAACAAAATTGCTTTAAACACCAAGAAAACCAAAGTTATGTTGGTCTGTTCAACTAGGAAAAGGCCAAAACAGCATGGGATACAATTAAGTATGGGAGGAGTACAAATTGAAGAAGTGGCAGAAACCAAACTACTGGGAGTGCAGCTAGACAACTGCTTATCATGGTCATCTCAAATAACTAATCTATGTCAAAAAAAAATATTAAAACAGCATGCATAATCAGAAGGATAGCTAAATATTTACCAGGGAAAATCCTTCAGCAAATAACACAGGCATTGGTTGAGAGTCAAGTGAACCATTGTTCGGTGGTCTGGGGAAATGCATCATCTAGTGAAGTTAGGAGGCTGCAGAATGCACAGAATAAAGCAACAAGGATTGTTTTAAGGTGGAGATATGGTTCTTCTGTTGCAGTCATGCGCCGTGTTCTTGGTTGGTCATCAATCGACAAGATAATTGAAAAAACATGCTTATCTTATTTTATAATATACATCATTTAAAACGGCCAAGTTCTATTCACAACGGTATTCAGTTGGTAAGAGACAGACATTCTGTAAATACTAGGAATAGATTGTCCACCATCTATGCGTTATCCAGAAAGAAAAAAGAAATGGGCAAAATAACATTTCGATTTAGAGCAATAAAGAAATTGAATAAATTAACTGAACAAACTAGAAACCTTTCAATATATAAGTGTAAACATAATTTAAAAACCATTTAAATATAGTATATAGAAATGTTGTGGGACTATAGTAGATGAAGAATCAATATTATTTTAGATTGAGTATTTATTGGGTCATTATGCTGTGTATTATGTATGTTTGTAATAGTGTGTTATATGTGAAAGTGTGTTTGTATTATAAATTGTATTTTAATGTTAAGGACTCTTGGAAGATTAGTCCAAATGGGGACTAAAAGAGATCCTAATCAAATCAAATCTCATGGAAATGTGATTTATGATTGTGATATTCCAAACGGGGTACATTTCTGTTAGATTGGCAGTATTTTGAGCAACATTGATGAGCATGCTTCTACTTGTTAATACTCCTTCTTGGAGACCAGGCAGTCTGTTCTGTAGCCTATTGGGGAGAAAGTCACTCTTCACTCTGTTGTTTGTCTTACTTCCTGTCCCTTACCCTGGAACTAACTGTTCAAGTCAAAAAGGATGGATTGGTGGAATAGTACATCCTGTTTATTCCTGATCCGGAACAGCCCTCCAGACAGTAGCTAACAAACACCATCTGGTAACACTTTGAAGCCGACATAAGAACTGCATAACAACTTCATATAACGCATACATAAACAGTAGGCTACATAAGGATTTTCATAAATGCTCATGTCAACAACTGCAAGTTGATACTTCCTTTGTCACAATTTCATTTGTGTTATATATGGGCTATGATTGTGTTATGTATGGGCTATGATTGTGTTATGTATGGGCTATGATTGTGTTATGTATGGGCTATGATTGTGTTATGTATGGGTTATGATTGTGTTATGTATGGGTTATAAATGTGTTATATATGGGCTATGATTGTGTTATATATGGGCTATGATTGTGTTATGTATGGGCTATGATTGTGTTATGTATGGGTTATGAATGTGTTATGAATTTGGCTATGATTGTGTTATGTATGAGTTATAAATGTGTTATATATGGGCTATGATTGTGTTATGTATGGGCTATGATTGTGTTATGTATGGGTTATAAATGTGTTATGTATGGGCTATGAATGTGTTGTGTATGGGTTATGAATGTGTTGTGTATGGGCTATGAATGTGTTGTGTATGGGCTATGATTATGTTATGCATGGGCTATGATTCTGTTATGCATGGGCTATGATTGTGTTATGCATGGGCTATGATTCTGTTATGTATGGGTTATGATTGTGTTATGTATGGGTTATGTATGGGCTATGATTCTGTTATGTATGGGTTATGATTGTGTTATGTATGGGCTATGTATGGGCTATGATTGTGTTATGTATGGTTTATGATTGTGTTATGTATGGGCTATGAATGTGTTATGTATGGGTTATGAATGTGTTATGTATGTGCTATGAATGTGTTGTGTATGGGTTATGTATGGGCTATGATTGTGTTATATATGGGCTATGATTGTGTTATGTATGGGCTATGATTGTGTTATATATGGGCTATGATTGTGTTATGTATGGGCTATGATTGTGTTATGTATGGGCTATGATTGTGTTATGTATGGGTTATGAATGTGTTATGTATGGGTTATGATTGTGTTATGTATGGGCTATGAATGTGTTATGTATGGGTTATGATTGTTATGCATGGGCTATTATTCTGTTATGTATGGGTTATGATTGTGTTATGTATGGGCTATGATTGTGTTATGTATGGGCTATGATTGTTATGTATGGACTATTATTCTGTTATGTATGGGCTATGATTGTGTTATGTATGGGCTATGATTGTGTTATGTATGGGCTATGAATGTGTTATGTATGGGTTATGATTGTGTTATGTATGGGCTATGAATGTGTTATGTATGGGTTATGATTGTTATGCATGGGCTATTATTCTATGTTATGTATGGGTTATGATTGTGTTATGTTATGTATGGGTTATGATTGTGTTATGTATGGGCTATGGTTATGATTGTGTTATGTATGGGTTATGTATGGGCTATGATTCTGTTATGTATGGTTTATGATTGTGTTATGTATGGGCTATGAATGTGTTATGTATGGGTTATGAATGTGTTATGATTGTGTTATGTATGGGTTATGTATGGGCTATGATTGTGTTATGTATGGGCTATGATTGTGTTATGTATGGGCTATGAATGTGTTATGTATGGGCTATGATTGTGTTATGTATGGGCTATGATTCTGTTATGTATGGGTTATGATTGTGTTATGTATGGGTTATGTATGGGCTATGATTCTGTTATGTATGGTTTATGATTGTGTTATGTATGGGCTATGAATGGGCTGTGTTATGTATGGGTTATGAATGTGTTATGTATGTGCTATGAATGTGTTGTGTATGGGTTATGTATGGGCTATGATTGTGTTATATATGGGCTATGATTGTGTTATGTATGGGCTATGATTGTGTTATGTATGGGCTATGATTGTGTTATGTATGGGTTATGAATGTGTTATGTATGGGTTATGAATGTGTTATGTATGGGTTATGAATGTGTTATGTATGGGTTATGAATGTGTTATGTATGGGTTATGAATGTGTTATGTATTTGGCTATGATTGTGTTATATATGGGCTATGATTCTGTTATGTATGGGCTATGATTCTGTTATGTATGGGCTATGATTGTGTTATGTATGGGTTATGATTGTGTTATGTATTGGCTGTGATTCTGTTATGTATGGGTTATGATTGTGTTATGTATGGGCTATGAATGTGTTATGTATGGGTTATGATTGTTATGTATGGGCTATTATTCTGTTATGTATGGGTTATGATTGTGTTATGTATGGGCTATGATTCTGTTATGTATGGGCTATAATTGTGTTATGTATGGGCTATGATTGTGTTATGTATGGACTATTATTCTGTTATGTATGGGCTATGATTGTGTTATGTATGGACTATTATTCTGTTATGTATGGACTATTATTCTGTTATGTATGGGCTATGATTGTGTTATGAAGTTCTTATGTAGCTATCATTCAAATCAAGTGTTATCACTCAGCATATCCTTTTTGATTTGACGGTATCATTTACCCAGCAGTACCTGTCGGTGTTACGTAGTGCCATTTGTTATCTTCTAGTCAAATTAAATGTTATTATTTATGGGTACAGGTACAGGTAGTAGCATACCCATATGGGTATGGGTACAGGTAGTAGCATGGCTATATACAGGGGGTACCGAGTCAATGTGCAGGGGTACAGGTAGTAGCATGGCCATATACAGGGGGTACCGAGTCAATGTGCAGGGGTACAGGTAGTAGCATGGCTATATACAGGGGGTACCGAGTCAATGTGCAGGGGTACAGGTAGTACCAAGTCAATGTGCAGGGGTACAGGTAGTAGCATGGCTATATACAGGGGGTACTGAGTCAATGTGCAGGGGTATAGGTAGTAGCATGGTTATATACAGGAGGTACCGAGTCAATGTGCAGGGGTACAGGTAGTAGCATGGCTATATACAGGGGGTACCGAGTCAATGTGCAGGGGTACAGGTAGTAGCATGGCTATATACAGGGGGTACCAAGTCAATGTGCAGGGGTACAGGTAGTAGCATGGCTATATACAGGGGGTACCGAGTCAATGTGCAGGGGTACAGGTAGTAGCATGGTTATATACAGGGGGTACTGAGTCAATGTGCAGGGGTATAGGTAGTAGCATGGCTATATACAGGGAGTACCAAGTCAATGTGCAGGGGTACAGGTAGTAGCATGGCTATATACAGGGGGTACAGAGTCAATGTGCAGGGGTACAGGTAGTAGCATGGTTATATACAGGGAGTACCGAGTCAATGTGCAGGGGTACAGGTAGTAGCATGGTTATATACAGGGGTACTGAGTCAATGTGCAGGGGTACAGGTAGTAGCATGGTTATATACAGGGGTACTGAGTCAATGTGCAGGGGTACAGGTAGTAGCATGGCTATATACAGGGAGTACCGAGTCAATGTGCAGGGGTACAGGTAGTAGCATGGCTATATACAGGGGTACTGAGTCAATGTGCAGGGTACAGGTAGTAGCATGGCTATATACAGGGGGTACCGAGTCAATGTGCAGGGGTACAGGTAGTAGCATGGTTATATACAGGGGGTACTGAGTCAATGTGCAGGGGTATAGGTAGTAGCATGGTTATATACAGGGGGTACTGAGTCAATGTGCAGGGGTACAGGTAGTAGCATGGCTATATACAGGGAGTACCGAGTCAATGTGCAGGGGTACAGGTAGTAGCATGGCTATATACAGGGGGTACTGAGTCAATGTGCAGGGGTACCAGGTAGTAGCATGGTTATATACAGGGGGTACCGAGTCAATGTGCAGGGGTATAGGTAGTAGCATGGCTATATACAGGGAGTACCAAGTCAATGTGCAGGGGTACAGGTAGTAGCATGGCTATATACAGGGGGTACTGAGTCAATGTGCAGGGGTATAGGTAGTAGCATGGTTATATACAGGGGGTACCGAGTCAATGTGCAGGGGTATAGGTAGTAGCATGGTTATATACAGGGGGTACTGAGTCAATGTGCATGGGGTATAGGTAGTAGCATGGTTATATACAGGGGGTACTGAGTCAATGTGCAGGGGTACAGGTAGTAGCATGGTTATATACAGGAGGTACCGAGTCAATGTGCAGGGGTACAGGTAGTAGCATGGCTATATACAGGGAGTACCGAGTCAATGTGCAGGGGTACAGGTAGTAGCATGGCTATATACAGGGGGTACTGAGTCAATGTGCAGGGGTATAGGTAGTAGCATGGTTATATACAGGGGGTACGGAGTCAATGTGCAGGGGTACAGGTAGTAGCATGGCTATATACAGGGAGTACCAAGTCAATGTGCAGGGGTACAGGTAGTATGGCGCTTGTAGCACGCCAGGGTAGTGGGTTGCGTATAGGTAGTAGCATGGCTATATACAGGGGGTACTGAGTCCATATAGGTAGAATGTATGCACACATGACTGTAAGTAGTGTCATTTGGATAAGGGGGTACGTCAATGTGCTAAATGGCTATATATTATTATTATTGAGTCAATGTGCAGTGGGGGTACAGGTAGTAGCATGGCTATATACAGGGGGTACTGAGTCAATGTGCAGTGGTATAGGTAGTAGCATGGTTATATACAGGGGGTACTGAGTCAATGTGCAGGGGTATAGGTAGTAGCATGGTTATATACAGGGGTACTGAGTCAATGTGCAGGGGTATAGGTAGTAGCATGGTTATATACAGGGGTACTGAGTCAATGTGCAGGGGTACCAGGTAGTAGCATGGTTATATACAGGGGTACTGAGTCAATGTGCAGGGGTACCAGGTAGTAGCATGGTTATATATACAGTCAATGGGGTAGGTGAGCATCATATACAGGGGTGTCAGTGGTACAGGTAGTAGCATGGCTATATACAGGGGTACTGAGTCAATGTGCAGGGGTATAGGTAGTAGCATGGCTATATACAGGGGGTACTGAGTCAATGTGCAGTGGTACAGGTAGTAGCATGGCTATATACAGGGGGTACTGAGTCAATGTGCAGTGGTATAGGTAGTAGCATGGTTATATACAGGGGGTACTGAGTCAATGTGCAGTGGTACAGGTAGTAGCATGGCTATATACAGGGGGTACTGAGTCAATGTGCAGGGGTATAGGTAGTAGCATGGCTATATACAGGGAGTACTGAGTCAATGTGCAGTGGTACAGGTAGTAGCATGGCTATATACAGGGGGTACTGAGTCAATGTGCAGTGGTATAGGTAGTAGCATGGCTATATACAGGGGGTACTGAGTCAATGTGCAGGGGTACAGGTAGTAGCATGGCTATATACAGGGGGTACCGAGTCAATGTGCAGGGGTACAGGTAGTAGCATGGCTATATACAGGGGGTACTGAGTCAATGTGCAGGGGTATAGGTAGTAGCATGGTTATATACAGGGGGTACTGAGTCAATGTGCAGGGGTACAGGTAGTAGCATGGCTATATACAGGGAGTACCAAGTCAATGTGCAGGGGTACAGGTAGTAGCATGGCTATATACAGGGGGTACTGAGTCAATGTGCAGGGGTATAGGTAGTAGCATGGCTATATACAGGGGGTACTGAGTCAATGTGCAGGGGTATAGGTAGTAGCATGGCTATATACAGGGGGTACTGAGTCAATGTGCAGGGGTACCAGGTAGTAGCATGGTTATATACAGGGGGTACTGAGTCAATGTGCAGGGGTATAGGTAGTAGCATGGCTATATACAGGGGGTACTGAGTCAATGTGCAGGGGTACAGGTAGTAGCATGGCTATATACAGGGGGTACTGAGTCAATGTGCAGGGGTACAGGTAGTAGCATGGTTATATACATGGGGGTACTGAGTCAATGTGCAGGGGTACAGGTAGTAGCATGGTTATATACAGGGGGTAGTCTGAGTCAATGTGCAGGGGGGGGTATAGGTAGTAGCATGGTTATATACAGGGGGTACTGAGTCAATGTGCAGGGGTACCAGGTAGTAGCATGGTTATATACAGGGGGTACTGAGTCAATGTGCAGGGGTACCAGGTAGTAGCATGGCTATATACAGGGGGTACTGAGTCAATGTGCAGTGGTACAGGTAGTAGCATGGCTATATACAGGGGGTACTGAGTCAATGTGCAGGGGTATAGGTAGTAGCATGGCTATATACAGGGGGTACTGAGTCAATGTGCAGGGGTATAGGTAGTAGCATGGCTATATACAGGGGGTACTGAGTCAATGTGCAGTGGTACCAGGTAGTAGCATGGCTATATACAGGGGGTACTGAGTCAATGTGCAGTGGTACAGGTAGTAGCATGGCTATATACAGGGGGTACTGAGTCATTGTGCAGGGGTATAGGTAGTAGCATGGTTATATACAGGGGTACAGGTAGTAGCATGGCTATATACAGGGGGTACTGAGTCAATGTGCAGGGGTACAGGTAGTAGCATGGCTATATACAGGGGGTACTGAGTCAATGTGCAGGGGTATAGGTAGTAGCATGGCTATATACAGGGGGTACTGAGTCAATGTGCAGGGGTACAGGTAGTAGCATGGCTATATACAGGGGGTAGTGAGTCAATGTGCAGGGGTATAGGTAGTAGCATGGTTATATACAGGGAGTACCTAGTCAATGTGCAGGGGTACAGGTAGTAGCATGGCTATATACAGGGGGTAGTGAGTCAATGTGCAGGGGTATAGGTAGTAGCATGGCTATATACATGGGGGGTACTGAGTCAATGTGCAGTAGGGTACCAGGTAGTAGCATGGCTATATACAGGGGGTACTGAGTCAATGTGCAGTGGTACAGGTAGTAGCATGGCTATATACAGGGGGTACTGAGTCAATGTGCAGTGGTACCAGGTAGTAGCATGGCTATATACAGGGGGTACTGAGTCAATGTGCAGTGGTACAGGTAGTAGCATGGCTATATACAGGGGGTACTGAGTCAATGTGCAGTGGTACCAGGTAGTAGCATGGTTATATACAGGGGGTACTGAGTCAATGTGCAGGGGTACCAGGTAGTAGCATGGCTATATACAGGGGGTACTGAGTCAATGTGCAGTGGTACAGGTAGTAGCATGGCTATATACAGGGGGTACTGAGTCAATGTGCAGGGGTACAGGTAGTAGCATGGCTATATACAGGGGGTACTGAGTCAATGTGCAGGGGTACAGGTAGTAGCATGGTTATATACAGGGGGTACCTGAGTCAATATGCAGGGGTACAGGTAGTAGCATGGTTATATACAGGGGGTACTGAGTCAATGTGCAGGGGTACAGGTAGTAGCATGGTTATATACAGGGGGTACTGAGTCAATGTGCAGGGGTACCAGGTAGTAGCATGGTTATATACAGGGGGTAGTGAGTCAATGTGCAGGGGTACAGGTAGTAGCATGGCTATATACAGGGGGTACTGAGTCAATGTGCAGTGGTACAGGTTAGTTGATGAAATTGAATTAATATGTACATGTAGGTGGGGTAAAGTGACTATGCAGAGATAATAAACAGAGAGTAGCAGCAGTGTAAAAACAAAGGGGGAAGGGGGGTCAATGTAAATAATATAATAATAATAATATATGCCATTTAGCAGACGCTTTTATCCAAAGCGACTTACAGTCATGTGTGCATACATTCTACGTATGGGTGGTCCCGGGGATCGAACCCACTACCCTGGCGTTACAAGCGCCATGCTCTACCAACTGAGCTACAGAAGGACCATATGTAGCCACTTGATTAACTGTTCAGCAGTCTTATGGCTTGGGGTTAGAAGCTGTTTAGAAGCCTTTTGAAACTAGACTTGGAGCTCCGGAACCGCTTGCCATGCGATAGTAGAGAGAACAGTCTATGACCTTGTCATCTATCAAGTCTGGAAATATGTTGGGAATGTGAGGAGGAGATGCTAGTGTCTGGCTGTAGGAATGTAGGGGGAGGCGAGGAGGTGATAGTGTGGTCGACCACACTAAGGAAAATAAGGTAATTCCAGCTCTTTTAAGTCAGATTCATCACTGGTTTAGTGTCAAGTAGCTCCAACCACATTTCTTCCTGCTTTCATAAATGGCAATCGAACCATAAGGTACTGAGACAATCAACCATCATACATACAGGTACCAACCACAGACCCATGCCAGCTGTGATTCTGTATGTGAACTTCTATTACCATAGCAACACTTATTTATATATATATATATAATCCTAATCAACTATAGGATTAGAGGTCCTAATACACTATATATACAAAAGTATGTGGACATCCCTAAAAAATTGGTGGATTCGGGCTATTTCAGCCACACCCGTTGCTGACAGTTCTATAAATTTGAGCACACAACCATGCAATCTCCATAGACAAACACTGGCAGTAGAATGGCCTTACTGAAGATCTCGGTGACTTTCAACGTGGCACCGTCACAGAATGCTACCTTTCCAATAAGTCAGTTTGTCAAATTTCTGCCCTGCTAGAGTTGCCCCAGTCAACTGTAAGTGCTGTTATTGTGAAGTGGAAACGTATAGGAGCAACAACGGCTCAGCCGGTGAAGTGGTAGGCCACACAAGCTCACAGAACGGGACTGAAGTGCTGAAGTGCTGAAGCTGAATCAGCCGTCTTCTGACGTCAGCACAAGAACTGTTCGTTGGGAGCTTCATGAAATGGGTTTCCATGGCCGAGCAGCCGCACACAAACCTAAGATCACCAAGCGCAATGCCAAGCGTTGGCTAGACTGGTGTAAAGCTCGCCGCCGTTGGACTCTGGAGCAGTGGAAACGCATTCTCTGGCGTGATGAATCACGCTTCACCATCTGGTAGTCCGAAGGACGAATCTGGGCTTGGCGGATGCCAGGAGAATGCTATCTGCCTGAATGCATAGTGCCAACAAAGGTTTTTTGGAGGAGGAATAATGGTCTGGGGCTGTTTTTCATGGTTTGGGCCCCTTAGTTCCAGTGAAGGGAAATCTTAACACTACAACATACAATGACATTTTATACACTTTGTTCTTCCATCTTTGTGGCAACAGTTTGGGGAAGGCCCTTTCCTGTTAACAGCATGACAATGTCCCCGTGCACAAAGCAGGGTACATACAGAAATGGTTTGTCAGTGATCAGTGTGGAAGAACTTGACTGGCCTTAACAGAGCCCTGACCTCAACCCCATCAAACACATTTGGGATGAATTGGAATGCCGACTGCGAACCAGGCCTAATCACCTAACATCAGCGCACGACCTCACTAATGCTCTTGTGGCTGAATGGGAGCAAGTCCCTGCAGCAATGTTCCAACATCTAATAGAAAGCCTTCCCAGAAGAGTGGAGGCTGTTATAGCAGCAAAGGGGGACCAACTCCATATTAAAGCCTTCCCAGAAGAGTGGAGGCTGTTATAGCAGCAAAGGGGGACCAACTCCATATTAAAGCCTTCCCAGAAGAGTGGAGGCTGTTATAGCAGCAAAGGGGGACCAACTCCATATTAAAGCCTTCCCAGAAGAGTGGAGGCTGTTATAGCAGCAAAGGGGGACCAACTCCATATTAAAGCCTTCCCAGAAGAGTGGAGGCTGTTATAGCAGCAAAGGGGGACCAACTCCATATTAAAGCCTTCCCAGAAGAGTGGAGGCTGTTATAGCAGCAAAGGGGGACCAACTCCATATTAAAGCCTTCCCAGAAGAGTGGAGGCTGTTATAGCAGCAAAGGGGGACCAACTCCATATTAAAGCCTTCCCAGAAGAGTGGAGGCTGTTATAGCAGCAAAGGGGGACCAACTCCATATTAAAGCCTTCCCAGAAGAGTGGAGGCTGTTATAGCAGCAAAGGGGGACCAACTCCATGTTAATGTGTCAGGTAGCCTGGTGGTTAGAGCGTCGGACTAGTAACCGGATGGTTGCTGGATCGAATCCCCGAGCTGACAACGTAAAAATTTGTCGTTATGCCCCTGAACAAGGCAGTTAACCCACTGTTCCTAGGCCGTCATTGTAAATAATAATTTTTTCCTAACTGACTTACCTAGTTAAATAAATAAATAAATAATAAAATATTTTTTTTAAATTAAAATGATTTCGATGAGCATTGTATCAAATTCATGAATCACACTGCACAGGCCAACACTAGATTTCGCCAATCAGAGGAAGTTAGGGACAGTGGCTCTCGATTGGCGCAGCGGTCTAAGGCGTCACTACAGACCCTGGTTCGATCCCGGGTTGTATTGGCCCAGCGTCGTCCCGGGTTAGGGGATGGTTTGGCCGGGTAGGTCGTCATTGTAAATAATAATTTGTTCTTAACTGACTTGACTAGTTAAATAAAGGTGAAATAAAATAACTTAAAAAATCAGCAGAGTGTGATATTGACAGTAGAGTATATTAGTTACCTAGTAATTACATGTTATTCCACTTGGCAGTGTGTCTTGTTGAAAGGTTATTAATGTGTATTTCCTACAGCGTACAGCCCTGACTGGCCTGCTCAAAGCTCAGTGTCAGACATCCAAGTAGATTTGCCTATATGTGTGTTTCCCCCTGGGCTAGTGTCCATCTTCAGGGGCTATGTCTCAATCTAGCTGGTCCTCCAACTCCCATCATCCACCCCCTGTGGACTATCTTTTGTCCATGTCTTCATCATCTTCCTCCTCTTCAGAAGGAGAGATACTACTCAGGTTGACAGCTAATG
Organism: Oncorhynchus gorbuscha; assembly: GCF_021184085.1. Taxonomy (NCBI): domain Eukaryota; kingdom Metazoa; phylum Chordata; class Actinopteri; order Salmoniformes; family Salmonidae; genus Oncorhynchus; species Oncorhynchus gorbuscha. The sequence goes on along the minus strand of NC_060181.1, from coordinate 13,521,804 downwards.
TTGGCATGGTCCTATTATGTCTTTGAGGACAGGAAACCCTTTGTGTGAGAGGATGTCTCTCTGAACTCTCACTCTCTCTACCTCTCCCCTCCCTCACTCTCTATCTCTCCCCTCCCTCTCTTTTTCTCTCTCTTCTATTCTCTCCCCCCTCTCTCTCTCTCTCTCTTTCTCTCCCCTCACTCGCTCTCTCTCCCCTCCCTCACTCTCTATCTCTCCCCTCCCTCTCTTGTTCTCTCTCTTCTATTCTCTCCCCCTCTCTCTCTCTCTTTCTCTCCCCTCACTCTCTCTCTTTCTCTCCCCTCACTCTCTCTCTCTCTCCCTCCCTCACTCTCTCTCTCTCCCCTCCCTCACTCTCTTTCTATCTCTCCCCTCCCTCTCTTTTTCTCTCTCCTATTCTCTCCCCTCTCTCTCTCTCTCTCTCTCTCTCTCTTTCTCTCCCCTCACTCTCTCTCTTCTCTCTCCCTCACTCTCTCTCTTTCCCTCCCTCACTCTTTCTCTCTTCCTCCCTCTCTTTTTCTCTCTCCTCTATTCTCTCCCCTCTCTCTCTCTCTCTCTCCTCTCTCTCTCTCTCTCCTCTATTCTCTCCTCTCTCTCTCTCTTTTCTCTCTCTCCTCTATTCTCTCTCTCTCTCTCTCTCTCTCTCTCTCTCTCTCTCTCTCTCTCTCTCTCTCTCTCTCTCTCTTTCTCTCCCCTCCCTCTCATTTTCTCTCTCTTTCTGTCCCCCCTCTCTCTCTCCCTCTCTTTCTCTCCCCTCCCTCTCTTTTTCTCTCTCTTCTATTCTCTCCCCCCTCCCTCTCTCTCTCTCCAGGGGCTGTGAGACCAGACTTTACCCCAGAGTTAGGGGAGGATGCAGTGACGTCAGTGACCGTGTCCCCTGCCATCCCTACCCTGACAGAGGAGGAGCAGGAGGAGCTTCGAGGGGAGCTGCTCAGGGTAACCTTTCCTTAGACCTAAAGAGTTTCTTTAGTATTTTCTCCCACTACGTCTCATCAGGTATCCCTGTTTTTCTCCATATCTCTCGAAGGTGGAGGATGAGATCTTGACTCTGTCTCAGGTGCTGGCAACTAAGGAGAACCAGTTGGCAGACATCAAGAGGAAGCTGGGCATCACTCCTCTCAACGAGATCAGACAGAACCTCAGCAAGAGCTGGCACGAGGTCACCACCTCTACAGCGTACGTGGCACACACACACACACACACACACACACACACACACACACACACACACACACACACACACACACACACACACACACACACACACACACACACACACACACACACACACACACACACACACACACACACACACACACACACACACACACACACACACACACACACACACACACACACACACACACACTGTTCTGCAGAGTCAGTTCTTACATGCTGATTAGTCAGAGTGAATTAATGTGTACATACTTCTCTCTCTCTCTGTCTCTCTGTCTCTGTCTCTCTCTCTGTCTCTCTCTCTGTCTCTCTCTCTGTCTCTCTCTGTCTCTCTCTGTCTGTCTCTGTCTGTCTCTGTCTGTCTCTCTCTCTCTCTCTGTCTCTGTCTCTCTCTCACCGATACAGCTATAAGAAGACGTCTGAGGGCCTGTCCGTGGCCGGTCAGAAGGCCACAGCAGCCTTCAACAACATGGGCTCAGCCATCAGCAGGAAGTTTGAGGATGTCAGGTGAGGCACACACATTACATGGCACCCTATTCCTTTTATAGTGCACTACTTTTGACCAGTACCCAATGGGGTTATGGTAAAAATATAGTGCACTATATAGGGGCCTGGTCAACAGTAGTGTACTATATAGTGAATAGAGTTCCATTTCAGATGCACGTAAAGGCAGACTCTTTTATACCCCAGAGAGAAGTCGTCCACCCTACCCCAGTCACCTTTACCCTCTACCCCAGTTATCTCTACCCCAGTCACCTTTACCCTCTACCCCAGTCACCTTTACCCTCTACCCCAGTCACCTTTACCCTCTACCCCAGTCACCTTTACCCTCTAGCCCAGTCACCTTTACCCTCAACCCCAGTCATCTCTAGTCTCTACCCCAGTCACCTGTACCCTCTACCCCAGTCACCTGTACCCTCTACCCCAGTCACCTGTACCTTCTACCCCAGTCACCTGTACCCTCTACCCCAGTCACCTGTACCCTCTACCCCAGTCACCTGTACCCTCTACCCCAGTCACCTGTACCCTCTACCCCAGTCACCTGTACCCTCTACCCCAGTCACCTGTACCCTCTACCCCAGTCACCTGTACCCTCTACCCCAGTCACCTGTACCCTCTACCCCAGTCACCTGTACCCTCTACCCCAGTCACCTGTACCCTCTACCCCAGTCACCTGTACCCTCTACCCCAGTCACATCTACCTTCTACCCCAGTCACATCTACCTTCTACCCCAGTCACCTGTACCCTCTACCCCAGTCACCTGTACCCTCTACCCCAGTCACATCTACCTTCTACCCCAGTCACCTGTACCCTCTACCCCAGTCACCTGTACCCTCTACCCCAGTCACATCTACCTTCTACCCCAGTCACCTCCACCTTCTACCCCAGTCACCTCCACCTTCTACCCCAGTCACATCTACCTTCTACCCCAGTCACATCTACCTTCTACCCCAGTCACCTCCACCTTCTACCCCAGTCACCTGTACCCTCTACCCCAGTCACCTGTACCCTCTACCCCAGTCACATCTACCTTCTACCCCAGTCACCTGTACCCTCTACCCCAGTCACCTGTACCCTCTACCCCAGTCACCTGTACCCTCTACCCCAGTCACCTGTACCCTCTACCCCAGTCACCTGTACCCTCTACCCCAGTCACATCTACCCTCTACCCCAGTCACCTCCACCTTCTACCCCAGTCACCTCCACCTTCTACCCCAGTCACATCTACCTTCTACCCCAGTCACATCTACCTTCTACCCCAGTCACCTCCACCTTCTACCCCAGTCACCTCCACCTTCTACCCCAGTCACATCTACCTTCTACCCCAGTCACATCTACCTTCTACCCCAGTCACCTCCACCTTCTACCCCAGTCGCATCTACCTTCTACCCCAGTCGCATCTACCTTCTACCCCAGTCACCTGTACCCTCTACCCCAGTCACATCTACCTTCTACCCCAGTCACCTGTACCCTCTACCCCAGTCACATCTACCCTCTACCCCAGTCACCTCCACCTTCTACCCCAGTCACCTCCACCTTCTACCCCAGTCACCTCCACCTTCTACCCCAGTCACCTCCACCTTCTACCCCAGTCACCTCCACCTTCTACCCCAGTCGCATCTACCTTCTACCCCAGTCACCTGTACCCTCTACCCCAGTCACCTGTACCCTCTACCCCAGTCACCTCCACCTTCTACCCCAGTCGCATCTACCTTCTACCCCAGTCACCTCCACCTTCTACCCCAGTCGCATCCACCTTCTACCCCAGTCGCATCTACCTTCTACCCCAGTCGCATCTACCTTCTACCCCAGTCGCATCTACCTTCTACCCCAGTCGCATCTACCTTCTACCCCAGTCGCATCTACCTTCTACCCCAGTCGCATCTACCTTCTACCCCAGTCGCATCTACCTTCTACCCCAGTCATCTACCTTCTACCCCAGTCGCATCTACCTTCTACCCCAGTCGCATCTACCTTCTACCCCAGTCGCATCTACCTTCTACCCCAGTCGCATCTACCTTCTACCCCAGTCGCATCTACCTTCTACCCCAGTCGCATCTACCTTCTACCCCAGTCGCATCTACCTTCTACCCCAGTCGCATCTACCTTCTACCCCAGTCGCATCTACCTTCTACCCCAGTCGCATCTACCTTCTACCCCAGTCGCATCTACCTTCTACCCCAGTCGCATCTACCTTCTACCCCAGTCGCATCCACCTTCTACCCCAGTCACCTCCACCTTCTACCCCAGTCACCTCCACCTTCTACCCCAGTCACATCTACCTTCTACCCCAGTCACATCTACCTTCTACCCCAGTCACCTCCACCTTCTACCCCAGTCGCATCTACCTTCTACCCCAGTCACCTGTACCCTCTACCCCAGTCACATCTACCCTCTACCCCAGTCACATCTACCCTCTACCCCAGTCACATCTACCCTCTACCCCAGTCACCTCCACCTTCTACCCCAGTCACCTCCACCTTCTACCCCAGTCACCTCCACCTTCTACCCCAGTCACCTCTACCTTCTACCCCAGTCACATCTACCTTCTACCCCAGTCACCTCCACCTTCTACCCCAGTCGCATCCACCTTCTACCCCAGTCGCATCCACCTTCTACCCCAGTCGCATCTACCTTCTACCCCAGTCGCATCTACCTTCTACCCCAGTCGCATCTACCTTCTACCCCAGTCGCATCTACCTTCTACCCCAGTCGCATCTACCTTCTACCCCAGTCGCATCTACCTTCTACCCCAGTCGCATCTACCTTCTACCCCAGTCGCATCTACCTTCTACCCCAGTCGCATCTACCTTCTACCCCAGTCGAAATCTGACCTTCTACCCCAGTCGCATCTACCTTCTACCCCAGTCGCATCTACCTTCTACCCCAGTCGCATCTACCTTCTACCCCAGTCGCATCTACCTTCTACCCCAGTCGCAACCTTCTACCCCAGTCGCATCTACCTTCTACCCCAGTCGCATCCACCTTCTACCCCAGTCGCATCCACCTTCTACCCCAGTCACATCCACCTTCTACCCCAGTCACCTCCACCTTCTACCCCAGTCACCTCCACCCTCTACCCCAGTCACATCTACCTTCTACCCCAGTCACATCTACCTTCTACCCCAGTCACCTGTACCCTCTACCCCAGTCACCTGTACCCTCTACCCCAGTCACATCTACCTTCTACCCCAGTCACCTGTACCCTCTACCCCAGTCACATCTACCTTCTACCCCAGTCACCTGTACCCTCTACCCCAGTCACCTGTACCCTCTACCCCAGTCACCTGTACCCTCTACCCCAGTCACATCTACCTTCTACCCCAGTCACCTGTACCCTCTACCCCAGTCACATCTTCTACCCCAGTCACCTCCACCTTCTACCCCAGTCACCTCCACCTTCTACCCCAGTCACATCTACCTTCTACCCCAGTCACATCTACCTTCTACCCCAGTCACCTCCACCTTCTACCCCATTCGCATCTACCTTCTACCCCAGTCACATCTACCTTCTACCCCAGTCACCTCCACCTTCTACCCCAGTCGCATCTACCTTCTACCCCAGTCGCATCTACCTTCTACCCCAGTCGCATCTACCTTCTACCCCAGTCGCATCTACCTTCTACCCCAGTCGCATCTACCTTCTACCCCAGTCGCATCTACCTTCTACCCCAGTCGCATCTACCTTCTACCCCAGTCGCATCTACCTTCTACCCCAGTCGCATCTACCTTCTACCCCAGTCACATCTACCTTCTACCCCAGTCACATCTACCTTCTACCCCAGTCACATCTACCTTCTACCCCAGCAATTTTTATAAATGTTTGGGAAAAAAATAATTCAAACCCTTCTATGACACTCGAAATTGAGCTCCGGTGCATTCTGTTTACATTGATCAACCTTGATGTTTCTACAACTTGATTGGAGTTGAACTGTGGTAAATTCAATAGATTGGACATGATTTGGAGAGGCACACACCTGTCTATATAAGGTCCCACAGTTGGCAGTGCATGTCAGATCAAAAACCAAGCCATGAGGTTGAAGGAATTGTCCGTAGAGCCCCGAGACAGGATTGTGTTGAGGCACAGACCTGGGGAATGGTACCAAAACATTTCTGCATTATTGAAGGTCCCCATGAACACAGTGGCCTCCACCATTCTGCATTATTGAAGGTCCCCATGAACACAGTGGCCTCCACCATTCTGCAGCATTGAAGGTCCCCATGAACACAGTGGCCTCCACCATTCTGCAGCATTGAAGGTCCCCATGAACACAGTGGCCTCCACCATTCTGCAGCATTGAAGGTCCCCATGAACACAGTGGCCTCCACCATTCTGCAGCATTGAAGGTCCCCATGAACACAGTGGCCTCCACCATTCTGCAGCATTGAAGGTCCCCATGAACACAGTGGCCTCCACCATTCTGCAGCATTGAAGGTCCCCATGAACACAGTGGCCTCCACCATTCTGTAGCATTGAAGGTCCCCATGAACACAGTGGCCTCCACCATTCTGTAGCATTGAAGGTCCCCATGAACACAGTGGCCTCCACCATTCTGCAGCATTGAAGGTCCCCATGAACACAGTGGCCTCCACCATTCTGTAGCATTGAAGGTCCCCATGAACACAGTGGCCTCCACCATTCTGTAGCATTGAAGGTCCCCATGAACACAGTGGCCTCCACCATTCTGCAGCATTGAAGGTCCCCATGAACACAGTGGCCTCCACCATTCTGCAGCATTGAAGGTCCCCATGAACACAGTGGCCTCCACCATTCTGCAGCATTGAAGGTCCCCATGAACACAGTGGCCTCCACCATTCTGCAGCATTGAAGGTCCCCATGAACACAGTGGCCTCCACCATTCTGCAGCATTGAAGGTCCCCATGAACACAGTGGCCTCCACCATTCTGCAGCATTGAAGGTCCCCATGAACACAGTGGCCTCCATCATTCTTAAATGGAAGAAGTTTGGGCCCACCACGACTCTTCCTAGAGCCGCACGGCCAAACTGACCAATCAGGGGAGAAGGACCTTAGTCAGGGAGGTGACCAAGAACCCAATGGTCGCTCTGACAGAGCTCCGCTGTGGAGATGGGAGAACCTTCCAGAAGAACAGCCATCTCTGCAGCACTCTACCAATCAGGCCTTTATGGTAGAGTTGCCAGACGAAAGCCATTCCTCAGTAAAAGGTACATGACAGCCCTCTTGGAGTTTGCCAAGAGGCAACTAAAGAACTCTGAGACCATGAGAAACAAGATTCTCTGGTCTGATGAAACCAAGATTGTACTCTTTGGCCTGAATTGCATGACGTCTAGAGGAAACCTGGCACCATCCCTACGGTGAAGCATGGTGGTGGCAGCATTGTGTTGTGGGGATGTTTTTCAGTGACAGGGACCGGGAGACTAGTCCGGGTCAAGGGAAAGATGAACTGAGCAAAGTACAGAGAGATCCTTGATGAAAATCTGCTTCTGAGCTCTCATGACCTCAAACTGGGGTGAAGGTTCACCTTCCAACAGGACAACGACCCTAAGCACACAGCCAAAACAACGCAGGAGTGGCTTCGGGACACGTCTCTGAATGTCCTTTAGTTGCCCAGCCAGAGCCCGGACTTGAACCAGATCGAACATATCTGAAGAGGCCTGAAAATAGCTGAGCAGCGACGCTCCCCATCCAAACTGTCAGAGCTTGAGAGGATCGACAGAGAAGAATGGGATAAACTCCCCAAATACAGGTGTGCCACGCTTGTAGCTTCATACCCGAGAAGAATCGAGGCTGTAATCGCTACCAAAGGTGCTTCAACAAAGTACTGAGTTAAGGGTCTGAATACTTACATAAATGTAAGATTTAGGGTCTGAATACTTACATAAATGTAAGATTTAAGTTTTCTATTATGGGGTATTGTGATGTGATGGGGGGGGACAATTTAATCCATTTTAGAATAAGGCTGTAACGTAACGAAATATGGACAAATAGGTCTGAACACTTTCAGAATGCACTGTATGAACATGGAGCCTGAATACAAAATAATGGTGAATTTGCAGCAAGATGGATTGATAAATGAAAGCTAAGCTTCTCCCTGAAGTTGGCTACTGATTTCTATAAAGCATAAGAGGGGAGACTGAATGGTCAGGCAGGGAGGATACACAGACTAATCTATTTTTATCTTCATTGTTCATTGTCTGTACATGTCTTTAATACAATTCTTGGCCTTTACAGATTGCAGTCTATTTCCAATTCCTTTGGGTAAGACTGTCCCCGCTAGTGCCATTAGTCAGTCAATTCATACAACGTCATTTTGGATGCTGCTGAGATCATTACTCTCCAGGAAGTCCTGTGGACTGGATTAATTGTATTAATCCAAGGCAATTCTCTGTGGTGTTAATGAATATTCTCTCTCTCTCCTGCATGGGATGGGGTAACTTGTGCTGGGGTGATTTAGAGTTTGTGTGAGGATTCATTCAAGTGCTTCATGTGATTGAATGGTTGTCTATGTAGGTCTACATTTCCATACAGGACTATGGTAACTGATGCATGTTGTCATCTCAACATGCTCTTTACGGTCAGTCATCAATAATAGATTGATCACTGGGATAATAGACACATTGAATGAATGGATGGATGGATGGATGGATGGATGGATGGATGGATGGATGGATGGATGGATGAATGAATGGTTGAATGAAATAAAGGATGGATGAATGAAATAAAGGAGGGATGGATGAATGAAATAAAGGAGGGATGGATGAATGAAATAAAGGATGAAATAAAGGAGGGATGGATGAATGAAATAAAGGATGGATGGATGAATGAATGGAATAAAGGATGGATGAATGGTTGAATGAAATAAAGGATGGCTGAATGAAATAAAGGATGGATGAATGAAATAAAGGATGGAAGGATGAATGAAATAAAGGATGGAAGGATGAATGAAATAAAGGATGGATGGATGAATGAAATAAAGGATGGAAGGATGAATGAAATAAAGGATGGAAGGATGAATGAAATAAAGGATGGATGGATGAATGAATGGAATAAAGGATGGATGGATGGATGAAGGAAATAAAGGATGAATGGATGAATGAAATAAAGGATGAATGGAATGAAGGATGAATGGATGGATGGATGAATGAATGAAATAAAGGATGAATGGAATAAAGGATGAATGGATGGATGAAATAAAGGATGAATGAAATAAAAGATGAATGGAATAAAGGATGAATGGAATAAAGGATGAATGGAATAAAGGATGAATGGAATAAAGGATGAATGGATGAATGAAATAAAGGATGAATGGAATGAAGGATGAATGAATGGAATAAAGGATGAATGGATGGATGGATGAATGAATGAAATAAAGGATGAATGGAATAAAGGATGAATGGATGGATGAAATAAAGGATGAATGAAATAAAAGATGAATGGAATAAAGGATGAATGGAATAAAGGATGAATGGAATAAAGGATGAATGGAATAAAGGATGAATGGATGAATGAAATAAAGGATGAATGGAATGAAGGATGAATGAATGGAATAAAGGATGAATGGATGGATGAAATAAAGGATGAATGAAATAAAGGATGAATGGAATAAAGGATGAATGGAATAAAGGATGAATGGATGGATGGATGAATGAAATAAAGGATGAATGGAATAAAGGATGAATGGATGCGTGTCTGTACCTCTCTAGACTAACAGCGGTGCACTCTCATTCTTCGCTAATCTCACTCTCTCTTCTTTGATGCTGTCGGATAGCATACGCTCCCTACAGCATTCTGCTAGTATGCCTGTAATGAGGTAAGGGAACACACACACACACACACACACACACACACACACACACACACACACACACACACACACACACACACACACACACACACACACACACACACACACACACACACAACCAAACCGCGGCTTTCTGGAACCCTCTACTCCCCTGGGGCACCTTCTGCAACAACGTTTTGTAGCATTGCGGACTTGAAAAGAAAATGGCATAAGTTCAGGATGGTAGAACTGTGAAGGTGTTTTATGGAAACTGCTGAGTTGTATCTTTAGGTCAAGGTGCCACTGCCAACACCCCTCTAGTCTATAGGGATTGAGGTGCTTTGCTGCCATAAAAATGTATGGTTATATCCTTGTCCTTGTATTCGTACTGTTTTACCCTCTGGATAATAGTCTATATGATCTGTGACTAGAAGAGGATGGAATGTAGCCACTCTGGGATCATCAGTTGTTAACTAACCAGTTGGGCTGTCGGGTTGACGTTTCCTATGAGAACAATGATGATAAATGTGTGTCATTGTCCCTGACCTCCGACCTCCCATCTCTGCTTTCTCAAGAGTCCTCGAGGTGTGATGTTCATGTAAGGTGTCTGTTAGTCTCTGGCTCCCTATTCCCTACGTAGGGCACAACTATGGGCCCTGATCTAAAGTAGTGCACTACGTAGGGAATAGGGTTCTATAGGGCCCTGATCTAAAGTAATGCACTACATAGGGAATAGGGTTCTATAGGGCCCTGATCTAAAGTAATGCACTACATAGGGAACAGGGTACCGTTTCAGACACTGCACACCTGTCTCTGGGCCGATATCACTCCTCCTCGTACCTCTCTACTCACGTCAGGCGTCACTGTCTTCACAGGAACACACCCACCTTCAAGTCGTTTGAGGAGAAAGTAGAGACTTTAAAGGTAATGGATGAGAGAAGTGGTGAAGAACTTCTCAGTACATTTGGAAGAGCCATAAAATATTTATCTTTCAATATTTGGGGAGAACTTTATAAAAACAAAACAGACAATAAAAAGTAAATCATTCATCCATTCAGTCCATTTGTTCATTAATTCATACATTTGTTGGTTCCTTCATCAATCACTCATTCAACACCTGTATCTCTTCCTCCTGCAGGTCAAGATGAGCCCGACGGTGTCTCAGGGTGACTTTGGCGACGTGTTGACCTCTACAGCAACCTCTGACCCATCTGTTGTCGTGGAGAAACAGCCAGAGGCCACGCCCATCGTCATCCAGGAAGAACATCTCCAGTGAGACCAGCCTGACCCCCAGCCAGATTGGCATCCACTGAAACTATACCCTCTTTACCCTTCTGTCTCCTCTCTCTCTCACCTCCTCTCACTTCCTCCCTTCTGTCTCCTCTCTCACCTCCTCTCATTTCCTCCCTTCTCTCTGCCCTCTCTCTCTCACCTCCTCTCACTTCCTCCCTTCTGTCTCCCCTCTCTCTCACCTCCTCTCACTTCCTCCCTTCTGTCTCCCCTCTCTCTCACCTCCTCTCACTTCCTCCCTTCTGTCTCCCCTCTCTCTCTCACCTCCTCTCACTTCCTCCCTTCTGTCTCCCCTCTCTCTCTCACCTCCTCTCACTTCCTCCCTTCTGTCTCCCCTCTCTCTCTCACCTCCTCTCACTTCCTCCCTTCTGTCTCCCCTCTCTCTCTCACCTCCTCTCACTTCCTCCCTTCTGTCTCCCCTCTCTCTCTCACCTCCTCTCACTTCCTCCCTTCTGTCTCCCCTCTCTCTCTCACTTCCTCCCTTCTGTCTCCCTCTCTCTCTCTCACCTCCTCTCACTTCCTCCCTTCTGTCTCCCCTCTCTCTCACCTCCTCTCACTTCCTCCCTTCTGTCTCCCCTCTCTCTCTCACCTCCTCTCACTTCCTCCCTTCTGTCTCCTCTCTCACCTCCTCTCACTTCCTCCCTTCTGTCTCCCGTCTCCTCTCTCACCTCCTCTCACTTCCTCCCTTCTGTCTCCCCTCTCTCTCTCACCTCCTCTCACTTCCTCCCTTCTGTCTCCCCTCTCTCTCTCACCTCCTCTCACTTCCTCCCTTCTGTCTCCCCTCTCTCTCACCTCCTCTCACTTCCTCCCTTCTGTCTGCCCTCTCTCTCTCACCTCCTCTCACTTCCTCCCTTCTGTCTGCCCTCTCTCTCTCACCTCCTCTCACTTCCTCCCTTCTGTCTCCCCTCTCTCTCTCACCTCCTCTCACTTCCTCCCTTCTGTCTCCCCTCTCTCTCTCACCTCCTCTCACTACCTCCTCTCTCTCACCTCCTCTCACTTCCTCCCCTCTCTCTCTCACCTCCTCTCACTTCCTCCTCTCTCTCTCACCTCCTCTCACTTCCTCCCCTCTCTCTCTCACCTCCTCTCACTTCCTCCCCCTCTCTCTCCTCTCACTTCCTCCCCTCTCTCTCTCACCTCCTCTCACTTCCTCCCCTCTCTCTCTCACCTCCTCTCACTTCCTCCCCTCTCTCTCTCACCTCCTCTCACTTCCTCCCCTCTCTCTCTCACCTCCTCTCACTTCCTCCCCTCTCTCTCTCACCTCCTCTCACTTCCTCCCCTCTCTCTCTCACCTCCTCTCACTTCCTCCCCTCTCTCTCTCACCTCCTCTCACTTCCTCCCCTCTCTCTCTCAGCTCCTCTCACTTCCTCCCCTCTCTCTCACCTCCTCTCACTTCCTCCCCTCTCTCTCTCACCTCCTCTCTTCTTCACCTCCTCTCGCTACAAACCCCCACAGCACAACAAAACAGATCCAACAACCAAATAAATATTTAAAAAATGATGAAAATATTGTTGTGACACCGTAACACTTAAGTTTGTATGACTGTGCGTTTGTATTAGAATGGCCGTGGTTTAGGAACCTGCACAAATAGGAGACGATACATGGCACTCAGAGGATAGAATGTGTCACAGCCAGGGGTGTTTTATTCTGTGTATTAATAAATAGCACAGAGCCCTTATATTTGCATGTCTTTGAGTTGGAACAGGTATTTTGGAGGGTACTTCAATTTCCCATTTTCTTCTTAATCACTGTACTACTTTAAGATTTGATTTCTAGAGAACGCATGGTCCTCTTAACACCTGAAGTGATGGTCTCTGTTAAAGACATTTGTTAGTGTCACCGATATCTTCAAACCGTGTCCATCTCTGTCTGAATTAGCACTTGTAATGTGGTGTAGAGCACTGCTGAGTAGAGTTAATCCCAGATCAGTGTTGCTCACACACTCCTCTCCCAGTTTAACCATAGGGGCGGTGGTCTAAATCTGACCTCCAAGCAGTTCATAGTGCTCAACTCTGACATTCGAGAGGGTGGGCCAGTGCATTCAGATCCGTGTGAAACGGTGGTCACCGCACCAGTTACGTGGTTTCTTATTATGGTATGTCAGCAGGCCTTAACTCTCCGTTCAGTCTATATCACTCACTGCCTCGCATGGTGGGGCCAAAGTCAATATTGGACCACTTGTCTCATTGGTTTCTGTGAGGGACTTGGCTATTTTCTCTCTGCTTGGAATGCTGAAACAGGATAGTCACTGGATGCTGTGTACTTCTCTACTCTCAAAGTATATCCATATATAGTGTGATAATACATTTTTGCGTTTACATTATGAGCGGATGGCTTCTGATTTAAAAAATCTGTAACCAATTTTTTTTTTTTTTTTTTTTACTACATACCACATGATACATACAGCCTTGGACACTAGTGAGTATTTGGTGTAAATACGTGCCTGATGCAAGTCCTCCCCTACTGGAAGACGACTGGCCACATCATGGCATGGATTTATTGAGGAAGTGAAAACTTTTGTAAGAAAACCCTTGGTTCCACCATTAAAAATGAATTATGCCTAATAGAATCTCTTGTCATCATTTAATCCAATTGCTAGGTCAGGCTGTAGGACAGGCTGTAGAAAAGTAAGGCAGTAGGACAGGCTGTAGAAAAGTAAGGCAGTAGGACAGTAGGACAGTAAGGCAGGCTGTAGGGCAGTAGGCCAGGCTGTAGGGAAGTAAGGCAGTAGGACAGGCTGTAGGACAGTAGGACAGTAAGGCAGGCTGTAGAGCAGTAGGAAAGTAAGGCAGTAGGACAGGCTGTAGGACAGTAAGGCAGGCTGTAGGACAGTAAGGCAGGCTGTAGGGCAGTAGGAAAGTAAGGCAGTAGGACAGTAAGGCAGGCTGTAGAGCAATAGGAAAGTAAGGCTGTAGGGCAGTAGGACAGTAAGGCAGTAGAACAGGCTGTAGGACAGTAAGGTAGTAGGATAGGCTGTAGGACAGTAAGGTAGTAGGATAGGCTGTAGGACAGTAAGGTAGTAGGATAGGCTGTAGGACAGTAAGGTAGTAGGACAGGCTGTAGGACAGTAAGGTAGTAGGATAGGCTGTAGGACAGTAAGGTAGTAGGATAGGCTGTAGGACAGTAAGGTAGTAGGACAGGCTGTAGGACAGTAAGGTAGTAGGATAGGCTGTAGGACAGTAAGGTAGTAGGATAGGCTGTAGGACAGTAAGGTAGTAGGACAGGCTGTAGGACAGTAAGGTAGTAGGACAGGCTGTAGGACAGTAAGGTAGTAGGATAGGCTGTAGGACAGTAAGGTAGTAGGACAGGCTGTAGGACAGTAAGGTAGTAGGATAGGCTGTAGGACAGTAAGGTAGTAGGATAGGCTGTAGGACAGTAAGGTAGTAGGATAGGCTGTAGGACAGTAAGGTAGTAGGATAGGCTGTAGGACAGTAAGGTAGTAGGATAGGCTGTAGGACAGTAAGGTAGTAGGATAGGCTGTAGGACAGTAAGGTAGTAGGACAGTAAGGTAGTAGGACAGTAAGGTAGTAGGACAGTAAGGTAGTAGGACAGGCTGTCTGGCAGTAAGGCTGTGTGACAATAGGGCGGTAAGGGAGTAGGAGAGTAGTAAAGCAGTAGGACGTTATTAAGGCAGTAGGACAATAGGGTGGTAAGGGAGTAGGAGAGTAGTAAAGCAGTAGGACATTATTAAGGCAGTAGGACAATAGGGTGGTAAGGGAGTAGGAGAGTAGTAAAGCAGTAGGACATTATTAAGGCAGTAGGACAATAGGGTGGTAAGGGAGTAGGAGAGTAGTAAAGCAGTAGGACATTATTAAGGCAGTAGGACAATAGGGTGGTAAGAGAGTAGGAGAGTAGTAAAGCAGTAGGACATTATTAAGGCAGTAGGACAATAGGGTGGTAAGGGAGTAGGAGAGTAGTAAAGCAGTAGGACATTATTAAGGCAGTAGGACAATAGGGCAGTAGTAAAGCAGTAAGGCAGTAGTAAAGATGTAGGGTTGTATGGCAGTACGACAGTGCGACAGTAAGTCAGTCGGCTGTTCATTTGTGTGTTTAACCTTGTTCACAGAAATACCCCACCTCGTTGTGGACACAAATAGTTTCTGTCAGATTATCTCTATGATAAAAAGTATTTGATAGAGACGGCCAGATAGGCTTTCAACAGCCCCCCTGATCTGGTCTGTAACTGGAATGCTGATGTCTTTTATTTTCTCATTAGAAATGTTGTGAGAGATGCTGACGGAGACACACAAAGACAGGCCACTGTTCAACTACACTCTTGTTAATAAAGAACCCACTTTGGGGACTTTTTTTTGTGTTTTGTAAATGTTGTTTCCCCCTTTTAGGAGGCATTGTTTTCTTCACATTTTATCTGTACCAACACATGATCACGAGGAATCCTTAGATCCACTCTGGTGTCACACTGTCAGACACAATAGTAATGTCACTGTTTCATAGAAGGATTTTTGGAGGGCAGGACAGGTTTCAGGAGGTGGATAAGAAGCTCAGAAGTTGTCAGGAGAACATGTGTGCCAATGGCCACATAGATATACAGTACTATAGATATCTCCTTTCCTTGGTTCATTTTGAATCATACTTTTTTTAGTAATGTCTGTAGAAGTTTAAAGATGCCTATGGTACTGAGGAGTAACATGCCTAAGGGAATAGAGCAGGTATAGTTCAGAAGTTATAGTTAACATTCAAGGTTTTTTGGAGCGGTTGTTTCATTTTGGAGCTACACTTTTTGTCTGGGTTTACTGAACCTGCCTGGGATTCTAGAACCTAGAACTTTCTAGAATCAACTTGATTAGTGGGAGTTCTGTTCTGGAACTTCAGAGTCTATACTGGGCACTTGACGTCACTCACTGTGTTGCTAAATGTGGTAAATCTTAAATATGGCTGCCTTGAGGAATGTGGGACATTACCATTAACAAAGCAGCCTGCCCTTGATTTGAGTCTAAATGGTAAATTGGATTTGTGAAAACAGTTCAGTCTGGCCTGGTCTGTATTTAGCAAAGCATTTACACTGTATGTTAATCTATGAGAACGTAGGAACTGCTTCTGTTATGTAAAGTGCCATATTTACTGAATGTATTACATTTGTAGAGCTGGATACAAGGTTGACTCCAGCAGCAGCACCGCAGATATTAATCTGAGTGAGATGCAACGCTTTTCTCTCACACAGCCGCACGCTGTATCTGCATGTGCACGGGTTGGCTTCACGCTGGTACAGCATGGTAGGTACGGGATCAAAACAGAGGGGGAAGTGGAACCTCGCGGCTTCAACACTTTTAGGTGATGAGGAAATTGACCCACAATGCCGTTTACTTTCTGAGCTCTACTACTTTACGTTTCCATGCCCATATTTTATCATTTAAACTCCGGTGCTTCTGAATGCTTTGTGTATGTTTGCAGAACACAGTCAATATTATGGGTTGAGTGAAGGTCACTTAAATGAATGTATATATGATGAGTCATGAACGTGTATCTTCATGGTGTTTTTTTACAGAGTGTCAGTTGAATAATTGTGCACTTCACTTGTTCTGGGTTAGCTATCGTAATAAAACGGCCACGCTTCACTCTAGTGGGATGATGATGATGATGATGATGCTTTGTCTGCTGCCAAATAAAACATAACAAATGACACTTCACTTGTGGTGCGTGTTTGGCCCTGGAATATGTGGAGTGTACAAAATATTAGGAACGCCTGCTCTTTCCAAGATTTATTTTCATTTAGCAGAGGTTGTTATCCAGAGCGATTGCATATGTTTTAGCATGTTGTTCTTGTACTGGTCCCCCGTAAGAATTGAACACACAACCCTGGCATTGTAAGCATCATCATGCTGTAACAACTGAGCCACACGGACCAAGTGAAAGATATGATCCCTTATTGATGTCACTTGTTAAATCCACTTTGCATCAGTGTAGATGAAGGGGAGGAGACAGGTTAAAGATGAGGGGGAGGAGACCGGTTAAAGATGAAGGGGAGGAGACAGGTTAAAGATGAAGGGGAGGAGACAGGTTAAAGATGAAGGGGAGGAGACAGGTTAAAGATGAAGGGGAGGAGACAGGTTAAAGATGAAGGGGAGGAGACAGGTTAAAGATGAAGGGGAGGAGACAGGTTAAAGATGAAGGGGAGGAGACAGGTTAAAGATGAAGGGGAGGAGACAGGTTAAAGATGAAGGGGAGGACACAGGTAAAATAAATATTTTGAAGCTTTGAGACATGGATTGCATATGTGCCATTCAGAGGGTGAATGGGCAAGACAACGTGGGCTCAACGTGGGCCAGCATCCCCGTGGAACACTTTCAACACCTTGTAGAGTCCATGGCCTGACGAATCGAGGCTGTTCTGAGGGCAAAAGGGGGTGCAACATTTGGTGTTCCTTAGGTTTTGTCCACTCAGCGTACAATGACAGGGAAATAGTGTACTACCACCCAAAACCACCAGATGGCAGTGTGGAACAAAAACCTCACAAATCGTTTCATCCCAGATTTGCTCCAAGCCATCTGCTGTTGTATTGACCTTCATGGTCAATAAGAAGGAACTAGTGGCTGTATCTAGAGCTATAGAACTATAGAGGTGAGACTAATGTGTATCAACAAGCTGCAGGACTGTTCTGTTCCAACAGTTTTTTGAAAAGGGAATATGTTACATATACATTAGTCAGAAGACCTTTATAATGATGGGATTAGAATGGTGTTTTATGGGCGAGAGAGAATTGGTTTCTCTGCGGGTATTTAATATCATTAGGCCACAGATCACACACACACTCTCTTATACACACACACACACACACACACACACACACACACACACACACACACACACACACACACACACACACACACACACACACACACACACACACACACACACACACACACACACACACACACACACACACACACACACTGTCTCTTACACACACACAAGCAGATGTCAGGTAGTAGTAAAACAGCTCCCAAAACGTATCTTTATTTATCAGTGTGAATGATCACCAGTAGTTTATAGTTACACAGCCTGGGCCATGTTCATTAGGACATGCAACCAAAAGTGTTTCAAAACATTTTGCAACGGAAAACTAAAAGGAGTCATTTCTCTTTCAACAAGCCCATGTATTTCCTCCGTCTCGGTTTTGGTCCGTTTGGTATCTAATGAACACAACCCTGGCGAGTTCTTACACAGAGGACAACAACCACTTCATGGACATGACCGTCACCATCATTAAAATGGCTGTTTATATTTACACTGCTCAGTAACAACATTATGAAGTGTAGTTTATATTTACACTGCTCAGTAACAACATTATGAAATGTAGTTTATATTTACACTGCTCAGTAACAGCATTATGAAATGTAGTTTATATTTACACTGCTCAGTAACAACATTCTGAAGTGTAGTTTATATTTACACTGCTCAGTAATAACATTATGAAATGTAGTTTATATTTACACTGCTCAGTAACAACATTATGAAATGTAGTTTATATTTACACTGCTCAGTAATAACATTCTGAAGTGTAGTTTATATTTACACTGCTCAGTAATAACATTATGAAATGTAGTTTATATTTACACTGCTCAGTAACAACATTATGAAATGTAGTTTATATTTACACTGCTCAGTAACAACATTATGAAGTGTAGTTTTTATTTACACTGCTCAGTAACAACATTATGAAGTGTAGTTTATATTTACACTGCTCAGTAACAACATTCTGAAGTGCTGTTTTTATTTACACTGCTCAGTAATAACATTCTGAAGTGTAGTTTATATTTACACTGCTCAGTAATAACATTCTGAAGTGTAGTTTATATTTACACTGCTCAGTAATAACATTATGAAATGTAGTTTATATTTACACTGCTCAGTAACAACATTATGAAATGTAGTTTATATTTACACTGCTCAGTAACAACATTATGAAGTGTAGTTTTTATTTACACTGCTCAGTAACAACATTATGAAGTGTAGTTTATATTTACACTGCTCAGTAACAACATTATGAAATGTAGTTTATATTTACACTGCTCGGAAATAACATTCTGAAGTGTAGTTTTTATTTACACTGCGAGTAACAACATACTGAAGAATACAGTCAGTGTGTGAAGAGGTAACAGTCCCCATGTGTTGATTCTCCTAAAGAGAAATATAATCAACATTCAACTTATTTTTAGCTTCAATGGACAGTGCTATACACGCAGAAAGGAAACATCATTGGTGCAGTAGGATACAATGTGTGAGATACACACAGCCTAAACACATTCTGATAGGTCGCAATAATATGTAGAATCCCCAGATATAACCATAATGGCATCTAGTACACTGTCAACTCTGCCACTGTCTATTCTATTGTCTTTGCTACAGCGTGTGTGTGTGTGTGTGTGTGTGTGTGTGTGTGTGTGTGTGTGTGTGTGTGTGTGTGTGTGTGTGTGTGTGTGTGTGTGTGTGTGTGTGTGTGTGTGACCAAGTGTGATCGTGGTGCATAATCAAATCAAATCAAATCTCTGTGTGTAGACTACATGGTGCCTGCATCTCAATGTGCAGTCGTGAACAGTCATTCAACATTCAAATACGGGTGCTTGTGGAGAGAGACACGGTGGTTAAATGATGTCTACTGTGCCGAGTCCTAAAAATGTTATCAACATTGAAATATGGATATTTGTGGCCAAGACACTAATGGAGTTTCCATGATAAAAACATGATGAGAATATGGAGACATGGACACTGTAATGGAAAACAGGCTTGATACAGACACGATAAGGACCCATAACAACAACTCTGATGTCACCCCTACGTCCGTCCGCCCGCCCGCCTGTCTGCCTGTCTGTCTGCCATCATTAAACAGAGAGAGGGGCTTTGTCCTCCTCTCATGATGGGAAGCTGTTGATTTTATGGACCTCGGTGATTCTTATCAACCATCAGCACAAAACAGAACAACCAAATGGCCCCTTTAAGCAAGTTTCTACTGTGTGTTAGTCAATCTTACAAAAAGGGGGCTGTATATGTGTTTTTATGTGTGTGCGTGTGTGTGTGTGTATAAACATAATCACTATATACACTGTGAAAGATATTGGGCTCCCTGTGTAAACAGCCTCTGTGTCTTCCTGCTTGAGTGCCTTAAACATATGCAGCCAGCAGCTCCTCTCCTCAGGGACCAGCAGACGAGCCCACAGCGTGTGAGGAGCCCAGATAACCCCTGCCACCACAAGACTCGCTTTCTGTAGCCCCACACAAACGCGCGCGCGCACACACACACACACACACACACACACACACACACACACACACACACACACACACACACACACACACACACACACACACACACACACACACACACACTATAGCCACACCAAGGCATCCATACATCCTAACGCCTATGGCGTAAAATGCATCCACCAATGTGTCTAGTCCATAGGTTTAACAGACTTAACATACACACCATACACCCTCCATGCCCTGAGCATTGCTATATTAGTAGGATTAGAACAGAGAGGGATGGATGTTTGATTAGTTCTGGCTGCCTTTCTTTATCATAATGGTGTCGTTGGCTTAGGCCTGTCACGCAGAGCAACAGGGATGGATAAAGGAGCATGGGCTATATGTCAATATGAGCTTCTGATACGACAACGTGCAGCTTGGGATTCTGGTTGTGGACTTTGTTAGTGGAGGCTGAGGACTGGCTAGACACCCCCCCCCCCCCGATGGCTTCAGGTTCCGATTGCACCGACGACAGTGGCGCCTATTAAGGACACATCCTGAGGTTCCCTTCCCTCCACACACAGGCCTGGGTCAAATATGTATCTCTCCATATTCCCTAGACGTCCTCCCAGGCGCGCTTGACTTAGCTTTGAGTTTGCACGTTTGGGGGCTGTTCCATTCGTTCTATGGGTTCAGTGCAGCTCCTTTTAAATATATTTGACCTTGGTTTGCTCTACACAATATATATTTTAACTAATAGAACCATATTCATACAGGTGGGTCACTAATAACAAACAAATTCTATTTTTCAAATATTCTACAATCTGGTAACTGTAGTGTTAAGCATCCCCCTTCCTGTCTCCCACTGCTCATAACCAGGAATGTCAAAGCAGGAACTGTAGCCACTTAGCTAGCAGGTACAGTAGTCACTTAGCTAGCAGGTACTGTAGCCACTTAGCTAGCAGGTACTGTAGTCACTTAGCTAGCAGGTACTGTAGTCACTTAGCTAGCAGGTACTGTAGTCACTTAGCTAGCAGGTACTGTAGTCACTTAGCTAGCAGGTACTGTAGTCACTTAGCTAGCAGGTATTGCAGTCACTTAGCTAGCAGGTACTGTAGACACTTAGCTAGCAGGTACTGTAGTCACTTAGCTAGCAGGTATTGCAGTCACTTAGCTAGCAGGTACTGTAGACACTTAGCTAGCAGGTACTGTAGTCACTTAGCTAGCAGGTACTGTAGTCACTTAGCTAGCAGGTACTGTAGTCACTTAGCTAGCAGGTACTGTAGCCACTTAGCTAGCAGGTACTGTAGTCACTTAGCTAGCAGGTATTGCAGTCACTTAGCTAGCAGGTACTGTAGTCCCTTAGCTAGCAGGTACTGTAGCCACTTAGCTAGCAGGTACTGTAGTCACTTAGCTAGCAGGTACTGTAGTCACTTAGCTAGCAGGTACTGTAGCCACTTAGCTAGCAGGTACTGTAGTCACTTAGCTAGCAGGTATTGCAGTCACTTAGCTAGCAGGTATTGCAGTCACTTAGCTAGCAGGTACTGTAGTCACTTAGCTAGCAGGTACTGTAGTCACTTAGCTAGCGTCACTTAGCTAGCAGGTACTGTAGTCACTTAGCTAGCAGGTACTGTAGTCACTTAGCTAGCATCCCATAGCTAGCAGGAACTGTAGCCATTTAGCAAGCAGGTACTGTAGTCACTTAGCTAGCAGGTACTGTAGTCACTTAGCTAGCGTCACTTAGCTAGCAGAAACTGTAGCCACT
The DNA here is from genome assembly GCF_021184085.1 of Oncorhynchus gorbuscha. NCBI lineage: Eukaryota > Metazoa > Chordata > Actinopteri > Salmoniformes > Salmonidae > Oncorhynchus > Oncorhynchus gorbuscha. The sequence continues at coordinate 13,500,109 of NC_060181.1, read as the reverse complement.
TAGCTAGCAGGTACTGTAGTCACATAGCTAGCAGGTACTGTAGTCACTTAGCTAGCATCACTTAGCTAGCAGGTACTGTAGTCACTTAGCTAGCAGGTACTGTAGTCACATAGCTAGCATCACTTAGCTAGCAGGTACTGTAGTCACATAGCTAGCATCACTTAGCTAGCAGGTACTGTAGTCACTTAGCTAGCTCTGTGCCCTGCGGGCCAGGTGGTTATGTCCTCTTAGAAGAGTCTTAGAGTAAAATAATGGCCCATTTTATATCCTGGGCGTGTGCCAGCTTAGCTTAACCATCAGCATTGCATCAATCTGCCATTTTTTACTGTATCCATATTGGTTTTATTGGAGTAATTCAGCCAGGTACTATAAAAGATAGGTACACGTGCCGCTATTGTTAGGATGGTGCCAGAGGGACAGAGAGGGAGAGAGACAGAGACGGGGGAGGGAGAGAGCGAGAGAGAGAGAGACAGAGGGACAGAGGGAGAGAGGGACAGACGGCGAGAGAGAGAGAGAGACACAGAGGGGGAGAGAGAGACAGAGAGAGAGAGAGAGAGAGAGGGAGAGAGCGGGAGAGAGACAGAGGGACAGAGAGAGGAGAGAGAGAGAGAGAGAGAGAGAGAGAGAGAGAGAGAGAGAGAGAGAGAGAGAGAGAGAGAGAGAGAGAGAGAGAGAGAGAGAGAGAGAGAGACAGACAGACAGAGACAGAGACAGAGACAGAGAGAGACCGAGGGATAGAGACAGAGAGAGGGGGGAGGGAGAGAGAGGACCAACATAACTCTCTGGCTGGCTCTAAACCCAGATCTGGTTGGCCTGGACAGCTGTAAAATGTAGCACAGTACTTCTATTAATCTGACCTGCCAATCACACCCAACCAACAGGGTCTCAGAGAAGTAACCAACCCACTCTACACAGAGTGAGAGAGAGAGAGAGAGAGAGAGAGAGAGAGAGAGAGAGAGAGAGAGAGAGAGAGAGAGAGAGAAGTGGGCGAGAGATGAGAGAGAGAAAAAGTGGGCACGAGCGAGAGAGAGACAGACAGAGGGTGAGAGAACTAAATAAAAACCTAGCGGTCAAACAGGGAAATGGTTCCAATAGTTTTTCCAGAAGAAAAAGAAACGCACACCTATTTAGGCGAGGTGCTGGCTAGCGGAGTAGAAAACTTGAAAATAAAATTAAAGAGAGCCGCACACTCTAGGAGCTCAGATGCAAAAATGTAATTACCAACGTTTCGACAGCCAGGCTGTCTTCATCAGGGTATATCCAATAAGGGCTGTGTTTGGTGTGGGCTTACCCCGGCGTGACGTTTTGAGAACCATGGAAATCTCTCACAGACAAGGAGACTTTGGAGGAATTTTGAATGGCAGCCTGCTTTCCCTCTGCAAGGACATAACAACACAATAATATACACATGTATAAGTACATTTCTCTTGATGTTTTGCAGTATGCAGAAATACAGTAGATAATCATGGAGTTTGTTTAAATACCTTAGATAATCATGGAGTTTGTAGAAATACATGTAGATAATCATGGAGTTTGTAGAAATACATGTAGATAATCATGGAGTTTGTAGGAATACAGTAGATAATCATGGAGTATATATAAATACAGTAGATAATCATGGAGTTTGTAGAAATACAGTAGATAATCATGGTGTAACGGCATTCGTCTGTTGAAGGAAGAGAGTCGGACCGAAATGCAGCGTAGTGGTTACTCATGACTTTAATGAAGGAAAACGGAACGATACATGAAATAACTCATAAATACAAAAACAACAAACGGAACGTGAAACCTATTACAGCCTATCTGGTGAACACTACACAGAGACAGGAACAAACACCCACAAAATACAAAGCGAAAGTCAGGCTGCCTAAATACGGTTCCCAATCAGAGACAACGCGAAGCACCTGACTCTGATTGAGAATCGCCTCAGGCAGCCAAGCCTATACAACACCCCTAATAGCCGCGATCCCAAATACTACAAACCCCAATATGAAAAACAACATATAAACCCATGTCACACCCTGGCCTACCCAAACATATAACAAAAACACAAGATACAATGACCAAGGCGTGACACATGGAGTTTGTTTAAATACAGTAGATAATCATGGAGTTTGTAGAAATACATGGATATAATCATGGAGTTTGTAGAAATACATGGATATAATCATGGAGTTTGTAGAAATACATGGATATAATCATGGAGTTTGTAGAAATACATGGATATAATCATGGAGTTTGTAGAAATACATGGATATAATCATGGAGTTTATGGCCCTTTTGGAAAATTATCCACATCCAGTGTGACAGTCATTGAGTTGGTTGAGGTTAACATGGTTATAGCTGCAGGTGAAGGACAGGTAAAGGACTGGTAATGGACAGGTAAATGACAGGTAAAGGACAGGTAAAGGACTGGTAATGGACAGGTAAAGGACAGGTAAAGGACTGGAAATGGACAGGTAAAGGATGGGTAAAGGACAGGTAATGGACTGGTAAAAGACTGGTAATGGACAGGTACAGGACAGGTAAAGGACTGGAAATGGACAGGTAAAGGATGGGTAAAGGACAGGTAATGGACTGGTAAAAGACTGGTAATGGACAGGTAAAGGACAGGTAATAATATAATAATAATATATGCCATTTAGCAGACACTTTTATCCAAAGCGACTTACAGTCATGTGTGCATACATTCTACGTATGGGTGGTCCCGGGGATCGAACCCACTACCCTGGCGTTACAAGCGCCATGCTCTACCAACTGAGCTACAGAAGGACCACCTACCTGCACTCTTCTTTTGGTGCAGTAGTTGTATTGTTGAGTCTGAATAGGATGGGTCATTGTACAGATTCAACACATTTGAAAGAAGCGTTACTGATTTCCTAAACATACCTATTATATAGTCAATCTTTTGGAATCATGAATGTGATTCTTCATGTTAAAAACAAGCCCTCATTCAAGGGGAAATACATGTTTGATAAGGCAGAATTTAAAAAAGGATCACGGATCGAAAACCGTTTATAAAGAACACGTGAAGATGTGAAAAGTCACTCCCTCCTTGCCCTTCTAAATGTGTCCTAGAACAAGAGAAAGGAATCAGTCACTCTAGCCGAAAGGGTCCCCTGAACTCACACGTCATTTTAAGAGAAAGAATAGACAAAACTCAGACAAACTCATCAAGGCACAGTCACACTCCAGGTTCCCATGAAGAACCATTATGTTTCACATGACTTAACATTCCTGAAAGCAGTCAGAGTGACAGCCCCCACTCCCCAAACCCCAGAACACAACAATACTGTCCAACCCCACTAACAGAGTGACAGCCCCCACTCCCCAAACCCCAGAACACAACAATACTGTCCAACCCCACTAACAGAGTGACAGCCCCCACTCCCCAAACCCCAGAACACAACAATACTGTCCAACCCCACTAACAGAGTGACAGCCCCCACTCCCCAAACCCCAGAACACAACAATACTGTCCAACCCCACTAACAGAGTGACAGCCCCCACTCCCCAAACCCCAGAACACAACAATACTGTCCAACCCCACTAACAGAGTGACAGCCCCCACTCCCCAAACACCAGAACACAACAATACTGTCCAACCCCACTAACAGAGTGACAGCCCCCACTCCCCAAACCCCAGAACACAACAATACTGTCCAACCCCACTAACAGAGTGACAGCCCCACTCCCCAAACCCCAGAACACAACAATACTGTCCAACCCCACTAACAGAGTGACAGCCCCCACTCCCCAAACCCCAGAACACAACAACTGACCAACCCCACTAACAGAGTGACAGCCCCCACTCCCCAAACCCCAGAACACAACAATACTGACCAACCCCACTAACAGAGTGACAGCCCCCACTCCCCAAACCCCAGAACACAACAATACTGTCCAACCCCACTAACAGAGTGACAGCCCCCACTCCCCAAACCCCAGAACACAACAATACTGTCCAACCCCACTAACAGAGTGACAGCCCCCACTCCCCAAACCCCAGAACACAACAATACTGTCCAACCCCACTAACAGAGTGACAGCCCCCACTCCCCAAACCCCAGAACACAACAATACTGTCCAACCCCACTAACAGAGTGACAGCCCCCACTCCCCAAACCCCAGAACACAACAATACTGTCCAACCCCACTAACAGAGTGACAGCCCCCACTCCCCAAACCCCAGAACACAACAATACTGTCCAACCCCACTAACAGAGTGACAGCCCCCACTCCCCAAACCCCAGAACACAACAATACTGTCCAACCCCACTAACAGAGTGACAGCCCCCACTCCCCAAACCCCAGAACACAACAATACTGTCCAACCCCACTAACAGAGTGACAGCCCCCACTCCCCAAACCCCAGAACACAACAATACTGTCCAACCCCACTAACAGAGTGACAGCCCCCACTCCCCAAACCCTCAGAACACAACAATACTGGCCAACCCCACTAACAGAGTGACAGCCCCCACTCCCCAAACCCCAGAACACAACAATACTGGCCAACCCCACTAACAGAGTGACAGCCCCCACTCCCCAAACCCCAGAACACAACAATACTGGCCAACCCCACTAACAGAGTGACAGCCCCCACTCCCCAAACCCCAGAACACAACAATACTGACCAACCCCACTAACAGAGTGACAGCCCCCACTCCCCAAACCCCAGAACACAACAATACTGACCAACCCCACTAACAGAGTGACAGCCCCCACTCCCCAAACCCAAGAACACAACAATACTGGCCAACCCCACTAACAGAGTGACAGCCCCCACTCCCCAAACCCCAGAACACAACAATACTGTCCAACCCCACTAACAGAGTGACAGCCCCCACTCCCCAAACCCCAGAACACAACAATACTGGCCAACCCCACTAACAGAGTGACAGCCCCCACTCCCCAAACCCCAGAACACAACAATACTGTCCAACCCCACTAACAGAGTGACAGCCCCCACTCCCCAAACCCCAGAACACAACAATACTGTCCAACCCCACTAACAGAGTGACAGCCCCCACTCCCCAAACCCCAGAACACAACAATACTGTCCAACCCCACTAACAGAGTGACAGCCCCCACTCCCCAAACCCCAGAACACAACAATACTGTCCAACCCCACTAACAGAGTGACAGCCCCCACTCCCCAAACCCCAGAACACAACAATACTGTCCAACCCCACTAACAGAGTGACAGCCCCCACTCCCTCAAACCCCAGAACACAACAATACTGGCCAACCCCACTAACAGAGTGACAGCCCCCACTCCCCAAACCCCAGAACACAACAATACTGGCCAACCCCACTAACAGAGTGACAGCCCCCACTCCCCAAACCCCAGAACACAACAATACTGGCCAACCCCACTAACAGAGTGACAGGCCCCACTCCCCAAACCCCAGAACACAACAATACTGGCCAACCCCACTAACAGAGTGACAGCCCCCACTCCCCAAACCCCAGAACACAACAATACTGGCCAACCCCACTAACAGAGTGACAGCCCCCACTCCCCAAACCCCAGAACACAACAATACTGGCCAACCCCACTAACAGAGTGACAGCCCCCACTCCCCAAACCCCAGAACACAAAAATACTGTCCAACCCCACTAACAGAGTGACAGCCCCCACTCCCCAAACCCCAGAACACAACAATACTGTCCAACCCCACTAACAGAGTGACAGCCCCCACTCCCCAAACCCCAGAACAACAATACTCTCCAACCCCACTAACAGAGTGACAGCCCCCACTCCCCAAAACACAACAATACTGTCATGTTTTGTCTTAGATTGTCTTGTCATTTTGCTTTTCCCTCTGTTCATTTTCCCCCTGCTGGTCTTTTTAGGTTCGTTCCCCTTTTTCTCTCTCCCTTCCTCTCTCTCTTCTCTCTATCGTTCCGTTCCTGCTCCCAGCTGTTCCTATTCCCCTAATCAATCATTTAGTCTTCCCACACCTGTTCCCGATCTTTTCCCCTGATTAGAGTCCCTATTTCTCTCCTTGTTTTCCGTTCCTGCCCTGTCGGATCCTTGTCTATTGTTCACCGTGCTGTGTCTATGTATCGCCCTGTCGTGTCGTTTTTCCCTCAGATGCTGCGTGGTGAGCAGGTGTCTGAGTCTGCTACGTTCAAGTGCCTTCCCGAGGCAACCTGCAGTTCTTGATCAAGTCTCCAGTCTGTTCTCGTCATTACGAGTAGAATTATGCCTTTTGATTGTAAAGTTACTTTACTGGATTAAAGACTCTGTTTTCGCCAAGTCGCTTTTGGGTCCTCATTCACCTGCATAACAGAAGGATCCGACCAAAGAATGGACCCAGCGACTACAGATGCTCGTAACACTGTCGTCGAGATCCAAGGAGCCATGCTCGGCAGACACGAGCAGGAAGTGTCTGCTGCTCGCCATGCCGTGGAGAACCTGGCCGCTCAGGTTTCCGACCTCTCTGGACAGTTCCAGAGTCTTCGTCTCGTGCCACCTGTTACTTCCTGGCCTGCCGAGCCTCCGGAACCTAGGGTTAATAACCCACCTTGCTACTCCGGGCAGCCCACGGAGTGCCGCTCCTTTCTCACCCAGTGTGATATTGTGTTCTCTCTCCAACCCAACACATACTCTAGCGAGAGAGCTCGGGTTGCTTACGTCATTTCACTCCTTACTGGCCGGGCTCGAGAGTGGGGCACAGCTATCTGGGAGGCAAGGGCTGATTGTTCTAACAATTACCAGAACTTTAAAGAGGAGATGATTCGGGTTTTTGACCGTTCAGTTTTTGGTAGGGAGGCTTCTAGGGCCCTGGCTTCCCTATGCCAAGGTGATCGATCCATAACGGATTACTCTATAGAGTTTCGCACTCTTGCTGCCTCTAGTGACTGGAACGAGCCGGCGCTGCTCGCTCGTTTTCTGGAGGGACTCCACGCAGTGGTCAAGGATGAGATTCTCTCTCGGGAGGTTCCTTCCAGTGTGGACTCTTTGATTGCTCTCGCCATCCGCATAGAACGACGGGTAGATCTTCGTCACCAAGCTCGTGGAAGAGAGCTCGCGTCAACGGTGTTTCCCTGCTCCGCATCGCAACCATCTCCCTCCTCTGGCTCAGAGACTGAGCCCATGCAGCTGGGAGGTATTCGCATCTCGACCAAGGAGAGGGAACGGAGGATCACCAACCGCCTGTGCCTCTATTGCGGATTTGATGGACATTTTGTCAATTCATGTCCAGTAAAAGGCCAGAGCTCATCAGTAAGCGGAGGGCTACTGGTGAGCGCTACTACTCAGGTCTCTTCATCTAGATCCTGTACTACTATGTCGGTCCATCTACGCTGGACCGGTTCGGGTGCTACATGCAGTGCCTTGATTGACTCTGGGGCTGAGGGTTGTTTCATGGACGAAGCATGGGCTCGGAAACATGACATTCCTTTCAGACAGTTAGACAAGCCTACGCCCATGTTTGCCTTAGATGGTAGTCATCTTCCCAGTATCAGATTTGAGACACTACCTTTAACTCTCACAGTATCTGGTAACCACAGTGAGACTATTTCTTTTTGATTTTTCGTTCACCTTTTACACCTGTTGTTTTGGGTCATCCCTGGCTAGTATGTCATAATCCTTCTATTAATTGGTCTAGTAATTCTATCCTATCCTGGAACGTTTCTTGTCATGTGAAGTGTTTAATGTCTGCCATCCCTCCCATTTCTTCTGTCCCCACTTCTCAGGAGGAACCTGGCGATTTGACAGGAGTGCCGGAGGAATATCATGATCTGCGCACGGTCTTCAGTCGGTCCCGAGCCAACTCCCTTCCTCCTCACCGGTCGTATGATTGTAGTATTGATCTCCTTCCGGGGACCACTCCTCCTCGGGGTAGACTATAATCTCTGTCGGCTCCCGAACGTAAGGCTCTCGAGGATTATTTATCTGTGTCTCTTGACGCCGGTACCATAGTGCCTTCTTCCTCTCCGGCCGGGCGGGGTTCTTTTTGTTAAGAAGAAGGACGGTACTCTGCGCCCCTGCGTGGATTATCGAGGGCTGAATGACATAACGGTTAAGAATCGTTATCCGCTTCCCCTTATGTCATCAGCCTTCGAGATTCTGCAGGGAGCCAGGTGCTTTACTAAGTTGGACCTTCGTAACGCTTACCATCTCGTGCGCATCAGAGAGGGGGACGAGTGGAAACGGCGTTTAACACTCCGTTAGGGCATTTTGAGTACCGGGTTCTGCCGTTTGGTCTCGCCAATGCGCCAGCTGTTTTTCAGGCATTAGTTAATGATGTTCTGAGAGACATGCTGAACATCTTTGTTTTTGTCTATCTTGACGATATCCTGATTTTTTCACCGTCACTCGAGATTCATGTTCAGCACGTTCGACGTGTTCTACAGCGCCTTTTAGAGAATTGTCTCTACGTGAAGGCTGAGAAGTGCTCTTTTCATGTCTCCTCCGTTACTTTTCTCGGTTCCGTTATTTCCGCTGAAGGCATTCAGATGGATTCCGCTAAGGTCCAAGCTGTCAGTGATTGGCCCGTTCCAAGGTCACGTGTCGAGTTGCAGCGCTTTTTTAGGTTTCGCTAATTTCTATCGGCGTTTCATTCGTAATTTCGGTCAAGTTGCTGCCCCTCTCACAGCTCTTACTTCTGTCAAGACGTGTTTTAAGTGGTCCGGTTCCGCCCAGGAGCTTTTGATCTTCTAAAAGAACGTTTACGTCCGCTCCTATCCTCGTTACTCCTGACGTCACTAGACAATTCATTGTCGAGGTTGACGCTTCAGAGGTAGGCGTGGGAGCCATTCTATCCCAGCGCTTCCAGTCTGACGATAAGGTTCATCCTTGCGCTTATTTTTCTCATCGCCTGTCGCCATCTGAACGCAACTATGATGTGGGTAACCGCGAACTGCTCGCCATCCGCTTAGCCCTAGGCGAATGGCGACAGTGGTTGGAGGGGCGACCGTTCCTTTTGTCGTTTGGACAGACCATAAGAACCTTGAGTACATCCGTTCTGCCAAACGACTTAATGCCCGTCAAGCTCGTTGGGCGTTGTTTTTCGCTCGTTTCGAGTTTGTGATTTCTTACCGTCCGGGTAGCAAAAACACCAAGCCTGATGCCTTATCCCGTCTGTTTAGTTCTTCTGTGGCTTCTACTGATCCCGAGGGGATTCTTCCTTATGGGCGTGTTGTCGGGTTGACAGTCTGGGGAATTGAAAGACGGGTTAAGCAAGCACTCACGCACACTGCGTCGCCGCGCGCTTGTCCTAGTAACCTCCTTTTCGTTCCTGTTTCCACTCGTCTGGCTGTTCTTCAGTGGGCTCACTCTGCCAAGTTAGCTGGTCATCCCGGTGTTCGAGGCACTCTTGCGTCTATTCGCCAGCGCTTTTGGTGGCCGACTCAGGAGCGTGACACGCGCCGTTTCGTGGCTGCTTGTTCGGACTGCGCGCAGACTAAGTCGGGTAACTCTCCTCCTGCCGGTCGTCTCAGACCGCTCCCATTCCTTCTCGACCATGGTCTCACATCGCCCTAGACTTCATTACCGGTCTGCCTTTGTCTGCGGGGAAGACTGTGATTCTTACGGTTGTCGATAGGTTCTCTAAGGCGGCACATTTCATTCCCTCGCTAAACTTCCTTCCGCTAAGGAGACGGCACAAATCATCATCGAGAATGTGTTCAGAATTCATGGCCTCCCGTTAGACGCCGTTTCAGACAGAGGCCCGCAATTCACGTCACAGTTTTGGAGGGAGTTCTGTCGTTTGATTGGTGCGTCCGTCAGTCTCTCTTCCGGGTTTCATCCCCAGTCTAACGGTCAAGCAGAGAGGGCCAATCAGACGATTGGTCGCATATTACGCAGCCTTTCTTTCAGAAACCCTGCGTCTTGGGCAGAACAGCTCCCTGGGCAGAATACGCTCACAACTCGCTTCCTTCGTCTGCTACCGGGTTATCTCCGTTTCAGAGTAGTCTGGGTTACCAGCCTCCTCTGTTCTCATCCCAGCTTGCCGAGTCCAGCGTTCCCTCCGCTCAAGCGTTTGTCCAACGTTGTGAGCGCACCTGGAGGAGGGTGAGGTCTGCACTTTGCCGTTACAGGGCACAGACTGTGAGAGCCGCCAATAAACGCAGGATTAAGAGTCCAAGGTATTGTTGCGGCCAGAGAGTGTGGCTTTCCACTCGCAACCTTCCTCTTACGACAGCTTCTCATAAGTTGACTCCGCGGTTCATTGGTCCGTTCCGTGTCTCCCAGGTCGTCAATCCTGTCGCTGTGCGACTGCTTCTTCCGCGACATCTTCGTCGCGTCCATCCTGTCTTCCATGTCTCCTGTGTCAAGCCCTTTCTTCGCACCCCCGTTCGTCTTCCCTCCCCCCTCCCGTCCTTGTCGAGCGCACCTATTTACAAGGTACGTAGGATCATGGACATGCGTTCTCGGGGACGGGGTCACCAATACTTAGTGGATTGGGAGGGTTACGGTCCTGAGGAGAGGAGTTGGGTTCCGTCTCGGGACGTGCTGGACCGTTCACTTATTGATGATTTCCTCCGTTGCCGCCAGGATTCCTCCTCGAGTGCGCCAGGAGGCGCTCGGTGAGTGGGGGTACTGTCATGTTTTGTCTTAGATTGTCTTGTCATTTTGCTTTTCCCTCTGTTCATTTTCCCCCTGCTGGTCTTTTTAGGTTCGTTCCCCTTTTTCTCTCTCCCTTCCTCTCTCTCTTCTCTCTATCGTTCCGTTCCTGCTCCCAGCTGTTCCTATTCCCCTAATCAATCATTTAGTCTTCCCACACCTGTTCCCGATCCTTTTCCCTGATTAGAGTCCCTATTTCTCTCCTTGTTTTCCGTTCCTGCCCTGTCGGATCCTTGTCTATTGTTCACCGTGCTGTGTCTATGTATCGCCCTGTCGTGTCGTGTTTCCCTCAGATGCTGCGTGGTGAGCAGGTGTCTGAGTCTGCTACGTTCAAGTGTCTTCCCGAGGCAACCTGCAGTTCTTGATCAAGTCTCCAGTCTGTTCTCGTCATTACGAGTAGAATTATGCCTTTTGATTGTAAAGTTACTTTACTGGATTAAAGACTCTGTTTTCGCCAAGTCGCTTTTGGGTCCTCATTCACCTGCATAACAAATACTGTCCAACCCCACTAACAGAGTGACAGCCCCCACACCCCAAAACACAACAATACTGTCCAACCCCACTAACAGAGTGACAGCCCCCACACCCCAAAACACAACAATACTGTCCAACCCCACTAACAGAGTGACAGCCCCCACACCCCAAAACACAACAATACTGTCCAACCCCACTAACAGAGTGACAGCCCCCACTCCCCAAAACACAACAATACTGTCCAACCCCACTAACAGAGTGACAGCCCCCACACCCCAAAACACAACAATACTGTCCAACCCCACTAACAGAGTGACAGCCCCCACACCCCAAAACACAACAATACTGTCCAACCCCACTAACAGAGTGACAGCCCCCACACCCCAAAACACAACAATTGTTATGCAGGTGAATGAGGACCCAAAAGCGACTTGGCGAAAACAGAGTCTTTAATCCAGTAAAGTAAAATACAATCAAAAAACACAACTTCCACTCGTAATGACGAGAACCGACTGGAGACTCGATCTTGAACAGCAGGTAGCCTCGGGAAGGCACTTGAACCTAGCAGACTCAGACACCTGCTCACCACGCAGCATCTGAGGGAAACACGACACGACTGGGCGATACACAAACACAGCATGGTGACCAATACATACAAGGATCCGACAGGACAGGAACGGAAAACAAAGGAAGAAATAGGGACTCTAATCAGGGAAAGGATCGGGAACAGGTGTGGGAAGACTAAATGATTGATTAGGGAATAGGAACAGCTGGGAGCAGGAACGGAACGATAGAGAGAAGAGAGAGCGAGAGAGTGAGAGAGGGAGGGGGAGAGAGAGGGATAGAAAGAGGGAACGAACCTAATAAGACCAGCAGGGGGAAACGAACAGAAGGGAAAGCATAATGACAAGACAATATATGACAAAACATGACAGTACCCCCACTCACCGAGCGCCTCCTGGCGCTCTCGAGGAGGAACACTGGCGGCAACGGAGGAAATCATAGATCAAACGGTCCAGCACGTCCCGAGAAAGAACCCAACTCCTCTCCTCAGGACCGTAACGAAAAAACGAAAAAAAAGGGAAACTAGGGTACTACTCTAAAAAAAAAATGAGACACGGGTAGAGAACTGAAAACTTTAGAGCAAACAGGACCAAACAGGCCAGGAGAGTAACAACTAGGGACAGACTGAGACACAGCAAGGGCAGGAACAAGAACAGGAGAGATGCGATGGCAGGGAACAGACTGAGACCCAGCAAGACCAGGAGCAGAAGCAGAAAAATACGCACAAGGGTGGACCCCATCGTCAGTATCGGAGCGCTGGGACAGAATGGCTCCCCCGCCCACCCCCGACGCGTCAACCTCAACAAAAAACTGTTTAGTGACGTCAGGTGCAACAAGGATAGAAGCGGATGCAAAACGCTTCTTAAAGAGATCAGAACAACAATCATACGACCGGTGAGGAGGAAGGGAGTTGGTTCTGGACCGACTGAAGACCGTGGGCAGACCATGATATTCCTCCGGCACTCCTGTCAAATCACCAGGTTCCTCCTGAGAAGAGGGGACAGAACAAACAGGAGAAATAGCAGACATTAAACACTTCACATGACAAGAAACGCTCCAGGAAAGGACAGAACCACTAGACCAATCAAAAGAAGGATTATGACACACTAGCCAGGGATGACCCAAAACAACAGGTGTAAAAGGTGAACAAAAAATCAAAAAAGAAATGGTCTCACTATGGTTACCGGATACAGTGAGGGTTAAAGGTAGTGTTTCATATAATATACTGGGGAGAGGACTACCATCCAAGGCAAACATGACCGTGGGCTCCCTAACTGTCTGAGAGGAATGTCATGTTCCCGCGCCCAGGCTTCGTCCATAAAACAGCCCTCTGCCCCAGAGTCTATTAATGCACTGCAGGATGCTGCCGATCCGGTCCAGCGTAGATGGACCGGTAAAGTAGTACATGTACTTGACGGAGAGGACCGTCTAGTAGCGCTTATCAGTCGCCCTCCGCTTACTGATGAGCTCTGGCCTTTAACTGGACATGAAATGACAAAATGACCAGCGGAACCGCAATAGAGACAGAGGCGGTTGGTGATTCTCCGTTCCCTCTCCTTAGTCGAGATGCGAATACCCCCCAGCTGCATGGGCTCAACACCTGAGTCAGTGGGGAAAGACGGTAGTGTCGGAGAGAGGGGAGACACAGTTAACGCGAGCTCTCTTCTATGAGCTCGGTGACGAAGATCTACCCGTCGTTCAATGCGAATAGCGAGTTCAATCAAAGAATCCACGCTGGATGGAACCTCCCGAGAGAGAATCTCATCCTTAACCTTAGCGTGGAGTCCCTCCAGAAAACGAGCGAGCAACGCCTGCTCGTTCCAGTTACTGGAGGCAGCAAGAGTGCGAAACTCTATTGAGTAATCCGTTATGGATCGATTACCTTGACATAGGGTTAGAAGACAGGGACCAGGAAGCTTCTTTCCCAAAAACTGAGCGATCAAAAACCCTTATCATCTCCTCTTTAAAGTTCAGATAATTGTTAGTACACTCAGCGCTTGCCTCCCAGATAGCTGTGCCCCACTGCCGAGCCCGACCAGTAAGGAGTGATATGACGTAGGCAATCCGAGCTCTCTCTCTTGAGTATGTGTTGGGTTGGAGAGAGAACACGATATCACACTGGGTTGGAGAGAGAACACGATATCACACTGGGTGAGAAAGGAGCGGCACTCAGTGGGCTGCCCAGAATAACAAGGTGGGTTATTAACCCTAGGTTCCGGAGGCTCGGAAGAACCGGAAGTAGCTGGTGACACGAGACGAAGACTCTGATACTGTCTTGAGAGGTCGGAGACCTGAGCGGCCAGGGTCTCAACGGCATGCCGAGCAGCAGACAATTCCTGCTCGTGTCTGCCGAGCATCGCTCCCTGGAACTCGAGAGTAGAGTAGAGAGAATCCATAGTCGCTGGGTCCATTCTTGGTCGGATCCTTCTGTTATGCAGGTGAATGAGGACCCAAAAGCGACTTGGCGAAAACAGAGTCTTTAATCCAGTAAAGTAAAATACAATCAAAAAACACAACTTCCACTCGTAATGACGAGAACCGACTGGAGACTCGATCTTGAACAGCAGGTAGCCTCGGGAAGGCACTTGAACCTAGCAGACTCAGACACCTGCTCACCACGCAGCATCTGAGGGAAACACGACACGACTGGGCGATACACAAACACAGCACGGTGACCAATACATACAAGGATCCGACAGGACAGGAACGGAAAACAAAGGAAGAAATAGGGACTCTAATCAGGGGAAAGGATCGGGAACAGGTGTGGGAAGACTAAATGATTGATTAGGGGAATAGGAACAGCTGGGAGCAGGAACGGAACGATAGAGAGAAGAGAGAGCGAGAGAGTGAGAGAGGGAGGGGGAGAGAGAGGGATAGAAAGAGGGAACGAACCTAATAAGACCAGCAGGGGGAAACGAACAGAAGGGAAAGCATAATGACAAGACAATATATGACAAAACATGACAACAATACTGTCCAACCCCACTAACAGAGTGACAGCCCCCACACCCCAAAACACAACAATACTGTCCAACCCCACTAACAGAGTGACAGCCCCCACACCCCAAAACACAACAATACTGTCCAACCCCACTAACAGAGTGACAGCCCCCACTCCCCAAAACACAACAATACTGTCCAACCCCACTAACAGAGTGACAGCCCCCACACCCCAAACCCACTAACAGAGTGACAGAACACAACAATACTGTCCAACCCCACTAACAGAGTGGGAGGGACCAGACAGACATAACCTGTTCGTCAAGTGCAGGCACCATGGAAACGCTCTCATGGTTTGTTGGTGGAAGCCCTGTTAGCTGTTGGAATGTGTCGTTATTGACCTTTTGTTGGGTTCGTACAATGCAAACCACATTCCCATGACTATTCTCTTAACTCTCTCTCAAATAACTTTTGTACTTTTGTGATTGTTACAGGTGGTCATCTTGTGTTTTATTTATTTAAATTCATGAAAAATACATCAGCAACTTTAGAAATTCATTCCTTTATTATAAAGTCCTGCTGCGTGTGGCTGATAAATCCTCTCCTCATTGCTTTGCGGTCCATTTAACCAAGACACATTCACACAGTATTGTACCAGTGCAGTGGGTCTCTGTTCAGCCCAGCCCACCTGTCGTTAGCTTATTGTTGAGCGGTGCCTCTGAAGAGCACAATGAGACCACTGTCAGAGGAACAAAGACGCAGAGGAGAGAGGGGCGGAGCTGGGGGGGATTGAGGAGAGGGGCGGAGCTGGGGGCAGAGCAGGGAGGGATGGAGGAGAGAGGGATGGAGCTGGGAACAGAGGAGAGAGGGACGGTGCTAGGGATAGAGGAGAGAGGGACGGTGCTAGGGATAGAGGAGAGAGGGACGGTGCTAGGGACAGAGGAGAGAGGGACGGTGCTAGGGATAGAGGAGAGAGGGACGGTGCTAGGGATAGAGGAGAGAGGGACGGTGCTAGGGATAGAGGAGAGAGGGACGGTGCTAGGGATAGAGGAGAGAGGGACGGTGCTAGGGATAGAGGAGAGAGGGACGGTGCTAGGGACAGAGGAGAGAGGGACGGTGCTAGGGATAGAGGAGAGAGGTACGGTGCTAGGGACAGAGGTGAGAGGGACGGTGCTAGGGATAGAGGAGAGAGGGACGGTGCTAGGGATAGAGGAGAGAGGGACGGTGCTAGGGATAGAGGAGAGGGACGGTGCTAGGGATAGAGGAGAGAGGGACAGTGCTAGGGATAGAGGAAAGAGGGACGGTGCTAGGGATAGAGGAGAGAGGGACAGTGCTAGGGATAGAGGAGAGAGGGACGGTGCTAGGGATAGAGAGAGAGGGACGGTGCTAGGGATAGAGGAGAGAGGGACGGTGCTAGGGATAGAGGAGAGAGGGACGGTGCTAGGGATAGAGGAGAGAGGGAGAGGGACGGTGCTAGGGATAGAGGAGAGAGGGACGGTGCTAGGGATAGAGGAGAGAGGGACGGTGCTAGGGATAGAGGAGAGAGGGACGGTGCTAGGGATAGAGGAGAGAGGGACGGTGCTAGGGATAGAGGAGAGAGGGAGCTAGGATAGAGGAGAGAGGGACGGTGCTAGGGATAGAGGAGAGAGGGACGGTGCTAGGGATAGAGGAGAGAGGGACGGTGCTAGGGTGCTAGGGATAGAGGAGAGAGGGGTGCTAGGGATAGAGGAGAGAGGGACGGTGCTAGGGTGCTAGGGATAGAGGGAGAGAGGGACGGTGCTAGGGATAGAGGAGAGAGGGACGGTGCTAGGGATAGAGGAGAGAGGGACGGTGCTAGGGATAGAGGAGAGAGGGACGGTGCTAGGGATAGGGATAGAGGAGAGAGGGACGGTGCTAGGGATAGAGGAGAGAGGGACGGTGCTAGGGATAGAGGAGAGACGGTGCTAGGGATAGAGGAGAGAGGGACGGTGCTAGGGATAGAGGAGAGAGGGACGGTGCTAGGGATAGGAGAGAGGGACGGTGCTAGGGACAGAGGAGAGAGGGACGGTGCTAGGGATAGAGGAGAGAGGGACGGTGCTAGGGGGACGGTGCTAGGGATAGAGGAGAGAGGGACGGTGCTAGGGATAGAGGAGAGAGGGACGGTGCTAGGGATAGAGGAGGGATAGGGATAGAGGAGAGAGGGACGGTGCTAGGGATAGGAGAGAGGGACGGTGCTAGGGATAGAGGAGAGAGGGACGGTGCTAGGGATAGAGGAGAGAGGGACGGTGCTAGGGATAGAGGAGAGAGGGACGGTGCTAGGGATAGAGGAGAGGGACGGTGCTAGGGATAGAGGAGAGAGGGACGGTGCTAGGGATAGAGGAGAGAGGGACGGTGCTAGGGATAGAGGAGAGAGGGACGGTGCTAGGGATAGAGGAGAGAGGGACGGTGCTAGGGATAGAGGAGAGAGGGACGGTGCTAGGGATAGAGGAGAGAGGGACCCGGTGCTAGGGATAGAGGAGAGAGAGGGACGGTTAGGGATAGAGGAGAGAGGGACGGTGCTAGGGATAGAGGGAGAGAGGGACGGTGCTAGGGATAGAGGAGAGGGACGGTGCTAGGGATCGGTGCTAGGGATAGAGGAGAGAGAGGGACGGTGCTAGGGATAGAGGAGAGAGGGACCTAGGGATAGAGGAGAGAGGGACGGTGCTAGGGACAGAGGAGAGAGGGACGGTGCTAGGGATAGAGGAGAGAGGGACGGTGCTAGGGATAGAGGAGAGAGGGACGGTGCAGGGACGGTCTAGGGATAGAGGAGAGAGGGACGGTCTGTTAGGGATAGAGGAGAGAGGGACGGTGCTAGGGATAGAGGAGAGAGGGACGGTGCTAGGGATAGAGGAGAGAGGGATGCTAGGGATAGAGGAGAGAGGGACGGTGCTAGGGATAGAGGAGAGAGGGATCACGGTGCTAGGGATGAGAGGGACGGTGCTAGGGATAGAGGAGAGAGGGACGGTCAGGGATAGAGGAGAGAGGGACGGTGCACATACGGTGCTAGGGATAGAGGAGAGAGGGACGGTGCTAGGGATAGAGGAGAGAGGACGGTGCTAGGGATAGTGGCATAGGGATAGAGGAGAGAGGGACGGTGTAGGGATAGAGGGAGAAGGGACGGTGCTAGGGATAGAGGAGAGAGGGACGGTGCTAGGGATAGAGGAGAGAGGGACGGTGCTAGGGATAGAGGAGAGAAGGGACGGTGCTAGGGATAGAGGAGAGAGGGACGGTTAGGGATAGAGGAGAGAGGGACGGTGATAGGGATAGAGGAGAGAGGGAGTGCTAGGGATAGAGGAGAGAGGGACGGTGCTAGGGATGTACACTTAATACAGAACTGAATTCAAACCTGCGTTCGCTAGGTTCCATTCATCCAGATCTGTTCTGCTGTTCCCCCAGGTTCCATTCATCCAGCTCTGTTCTGTTACACTGACCGATGTAAATAATGGATGATATATCATTGACCCTGACACCTTTAGGGAAATCAGGTGAACCACATACCCTAGTTTATTTAGTGGCATGATGGTTAAACACAGTTACTCAGAACTAGCTGAAAGGTATTTACGTTTCAGAGAGACGAGGTGATGTAGGCTGATAGGGTAGGTGTACACTTAATACAAGAACTGAATTCAAACCTGCGTTCGCTCAATAATACTGTAGCTAGATATATAATAAGTGTAAAGATATTAACTATTACATGTAAACAACATTGTAGCTTATATATTTCCCCTTTCTGTTCAGTACTATATCTGTTAGAATTGGAACGTGGCCGGTTGATATCCACAGAAATAACCTACAACACACACAGTAAACCAGAGGGGTCGAGAAAGACGACAGCTTTGGTGACGACACACCGAGTTCTCTGTTGAGAGACAAGAACTTGTCTAGAGGCAGTTGTTTATTTATTTTCATGTTCTACTACAGTGTAACAGCATGGACATATAAAAGGGCATTATAGTGAAACCTTATTGGACCAGAATAGACCCCCCCCCCCCCCACTGCGTTCCCTGCTAACGGAGTGCACAGCATCTCTCGGCCTGACAATCTACACACAACAACGGAGACATAGAAAAAATAATCTAGAATGATATTTCCATGAACGGGGATACCGTTTATTAAACAAAAAAATGTTAAAAAGCACCACAGTGAGGTAAACAAGGCATCACCATTAGATACCAGAGAGAGGGAACGTTGACAACAAACAAAACATCACGGTAAAAACCTTAAAACAACAGAATCCCGGGTGGGTGGACTCCTGTAGCTTAAACGTTGCCCGTCCTGTCATTTCATAACAAATGGTTTTTAACAGAAGGAGGCGAGGATGGGGGGGGGGGCATAAAAACCCTGGATTGCTGGTGCCATGTATTGGCCAATGAGAGGCTTTGAAGCCAGTGGTCGGCCATGTTGCCACTCCCCAGTAAGATCAGTCCTCCATAGGAATGAGTGGAATTCTACAGTATTTCAATTAAATGCAAAGGACAAAATGACATGTATTTAAATATTTTTTGTTGTTGTGAGGACAGTAACATTAATACTCTAAAAATTACACTTTAAGATTGAAAAAAAATACATTTTTCATGTATTTATTTTTTACAATGGAGGAATACCAAGATGGCTTCAATACAGCGCCCCCTGTCAGTTATCCAGAGTTTATATACATCATTGGGCCAGACACAAGCCGAAGAGCTCACTCATGCTCTCTCACACACAGAGCGAGCTGTCAGGTTGGAGCTGCTAAACGACACTTCCAGATATTATAAAGGGTTACTGTGTGTGTGTGTATGTGTATGTGTATGTGTATGTGTGTGTGTGTGTGTGTATTTAGGTGACTGTGGAGTTCTGGTGCTGTGGAGTTCTGGTGCTGTGGAGTGCTGGTGCTGTGGAGTGCTGGTGCTGTGGAGTTCTGGTGCTGTGGAGTTCTGGTGCTGTGGAGTGCTGGTGCTGTGGAGTTCTGGTGCTGTGGAGTGCTGGTGCTGTGGAGTTCTGGTGCTGTGGAGTTCTGGTGCTGTGGAGTTCTGGTGCTGTGTAACAAAACAAGCATTCCTTGGTTTCAGAATGAAAGAATTCTCCTCAGAATGACACGATTACAGCATCCACTGTCTTCTTTCAGCTGAACATAAAAACAACATATAATAGTCATTCATAAATGCAAAATAGTAGAAAAAACAACAACAGCCAGATCCATCTCTTTCACTTTAGATTTAAACATCTACTCTTTAAGTATATATAGATTTCTCTCTAAACAACCAGATGTCCACATCATAATACAATGGCACTGAATGAGACCCAGGTCATACCATGTTCACAACATAGGTTTAGCTTACAGGTGAATGAATGAGACCCAGGTCATACCATGTTCACAACATAGGTTTAGCCTACAGGTGAATGAATGAGACCCAGGTCATACCATGTTCACAACATAGGTTTAGCCTACAGGTGAATGAATGAGACCCAGGTCATACCATGTTCACAACATAGGTTTAGCCTACAGGTGAATGAATGAGACCCAGGTCATACCATGTTCACAACATAGGTTTAGCCTACAGGTGAATGAATGAGACCCAGGTCATACCATGTTCACAACATAGGTTTAGCCTACAGGTGAATGAATGAGACCCAGGTCATACCATGTTCACAACATATGTTTAGCCTACAGGTGAATGAATGAGACCCAGGTCATACCATGTTCACAACATATGTTTAGCCTACAGGTGAATGAATGAGACCCAGGTCATACCATGTTCACAACATAGGTTTAGCCTACAGGTGAATGAATGAGACCCAGGTCATACCATGTTCACAACATATGTTTAGCCTACAGGTGAATGAATGAGACCCATGTTCACAACATATGTTTAGCCTACAGGTGAATGAATGAGACC
Source organism: Oncorhynchus gorbuscha (assembly GCF_021184085.1). Taxonomy (NCBI): domain Eukaryota; kingdom Metazoa; phylum Chordata; class Actinopteri; order Salmoniformes; family Salmonidae; genus Oncorhynchus; species Oncorhynchus gorbuscha. The sequence continues at coordinate 13,479,655 of NC_060181.1, read as the reverse complement.
CATGTTCACAACATATGTTTAGCCTACAGGTGAATGAATGAGACCCATGTTCACAACATATGTTTAGCCTACAGGTGAATGAATGAGACCCATGTTCACAACATATGTTTAGCCTACAGGTGAATGAATGAGACCCAGGTCATACCATGTTCACAACATAGGTTTAGCCTACAGGTGAATGAATGAGACCCAGGTCATACCATGTTCACAACATATGTTTAGCCTACAGGTGAATGAATGAGACCCAGGTCATACCATGTTCACGACATATGTTTAGCCTACAGGTGAATGAATGAGACCCAGGTCATACCATGTTCACAACATAGGTTTAGCCTACAGGTGAATGAATGAGACCCAGGTCATACCATGTTCACAACATATGTTTAGCCTACAGGTGAATGAATGAGACCCAGGTCATACCATGTTCACAACATAGGTTTAGCCTACAGGTGAATGAATGAGACCCATGTTCACAACATAGGTTTAGCCTACAGGTGAATGAATGAGACCCATGTTCACAACATATGTTTAGCCTACAGGTGAATGAATGAGACC
>NC_060181.1:13439100-13474100 GCF_021184085.1 Oncorhynchus gorbuscha | reverse complement strand
TCTCTGAATGTGGATACAACATAGGATTTCCTGTGACTTCAGGATGCCCAAAGTTCAGAGGTCATCAGTGAAAGGTCAGTCAGTAGAGGTCATCAGTACCAGTACCTGAGTGAGCCAGTGGCTCTGGGAGGGGAGGAGAGGACTGATATGGTCTGGGGCCGCTGCTCTACAAAGCTCTGAGTCCGACTGTGAGTGGGAGAGACCTGGAGAGAGACAAACACAACGAGAGCTATCAGAACACAAAGATAGACAGAGAACTTTCATTTAGATACGGACACAAAAAAAACAACTGGTATGCTTGAGAGGCTGTATTGTTGTGTGTGTGTTTGATGTGTGTAGGGGTACGAGTTAGGTAGTTGAGATAACTGAGGTAATATGTACAATCCCAGTGAAAAGTTTGGACACACCTAATTATTCAAGGTTTTTTCTTAATTGGTACTATTTTCTACATTGTAGCTTCATGAGGTCGTCACCTGGAATGCATTTCAATTAACAGGTGTGCCATGTTAACAGTTAATTTCTGGCAAAGTGGTGCGTGCATATCTATTCACCCCCTTTGCTATGAAGCCCCTAAATAAGATCTGGTGTGACCAATTGCCTTCAGAAGTCACATAATTAGTTAAATACAGTCCATCTGTGTGCAATCTAAGTGTCACATGATCTCAATATATATACACCTGTCCTGAAAGGCCCCAGAGTCTGCAACACCACTAAGCAAAGGGGCACCACCAAGCAAAAGGCACCAAGAAGACCAAGGAGCTCTCCAAACAGGTCAGGGACAAAGTTGTGGAGAAGTACAGATCAGGGTTGGGTTATAAAATCACATCAGAAACTTTGAACATCCCACGGAGCATTAAATCCATTATTAAAAAATGTAAAGAATATGGCACCACAACAAACCTGCCAGAAGAGGGCCGCCCACCAAAACTCACAGACCAGGCAAGGAGGGCATTAACCAGAAAGGCAACAAAGAGACCAAAGATAACCCTGAAGGAGCTGCAAAGCTCCACAGCGGAGACTGGAGTATCTGTCTATATGACCACTTTAAGCCGTACACTCCACAGAGCTGGGCTTTATCAAAGAGAGACCAGAAAAAAGGCATTGCTTAAAAATAAATAAATAAATAACACGTTTGGTGTTCGCCAAAAGGCATGTGGGAGATTCCCCAAACATATGGAAGAAGGTACTCTGGTCAGATGAGACTAAAATTGAGTTTTTTGGCAATCAAGGAAAACACTACGTCTGGCACAAACCCAACACCTCTCATCACTCCGAGAACACCATCCCCACAGTGAAGCATGGTGGTGGCAGCATCATGTTGTGGGGATGTTTTTCATCAGCAAGGACTGTGGAAATGGTTAGAATTGAAGGAATGATGGATGGCGCTAAATGCAGGGAAATTCTTGAGGGGAAACCTGTTTCAGTCTTTCAGAGATCTGAGACTGGGACGGAGGTTCACCTTCCAGCAGGGCAATGACTCTAAGCATACTGCTAAAGCAACACTTGAGTGGTTTAAGGAGAAACATTTAAACGTCTTGGAATGGCCTAGTCAAAGCCCCCACCTCAATCCAATTGAGAATCTGTGGTATGACTTAAAGATTGCTGTACAACAGCAGAACCCATCCAACTTGAAGGAGCTGGAGCAGTTTTTCCTTGAAGAATGGGCAAAAGTCCCAGTGGCTAGATGTGCCAAGCTTATAGAGACATACCCCAAGAGACTTGCAGCTGTAATTTCTGCAAAAAGTGTCTCTACAAAGTATTGACTTTGGGGGTGATGAATAGTTATACACGCTCAAGTTTTCAGTTTTTTAGTATTATTTCCTGTTTGTTTCACAATAAAAAATATTTAGCATCTTTAAAGTGGTAGGCATATTGTGTAAATCAAATGATACAGACTCCCCCAAAACCCATTTTAATTCCAGGTTGTAAGGCAACCAAATAGGAAAAATGCCAAGGGGGTGAATACTTTCACAAGACACTGTAGATCATTAGTTTTTCAACAGGACAATGACCCAACAAACCTCCAGGCTGGGTAAGGGCTATTTGACCAAGAAGGAGAGGGATGGTGCTGCATCAGATGACCTGGTCTCCACAATCACCTGACCTCAACCCAATTGAGATGGTTGGGGATGAGTTGGACCGCAGAGTGAAGGAATTTGGGAACTCCTTCAAGACTGTTGGAAAATAACTCCAGGTGAAGCTGGTTGAGAAAATGCCAAGTGTGCAAAGCTGTTATCAAGGCAAAGGGTGGCTACTTTGAAGAATCTAATAAAAAACAAAAAAATATATTTGGATTTAACACTTGTTGGGTTATTACATGATTCACTATTATTCTACAATGTAGGTTATTACATGATTCACTATTATTCTACAATGTAGGTTATTACATGATTCACGATTATTCTACAATGTAGGTTATTACATGATTCACTATTATTCTACAATGTAGGTTATTACATGATTCACTATTATTCTACAATGTAGGTTATTACAGGATTCACTATTATTCTACAATGTAGGTTATTACATGATTCACTATTATTCTACAATGTAGGTTATTACATGATTCACTATTATTCTACAATGTAGGTTATTACATGATTCACTATTATTCTACAATGTAGGTTATTACATGATTCACTATTATTCTACAATGTAGGTTATTACATGATTCACTATTATTCTACAATGTAGGTTATTACATGATTCACTATTATTCTACAATGTACGTTATTACATGATTCACGATTATTCTACAATGTAGGTTATTACATGATTCACTATTATTCTACAATGTAGGTTATTACATGATTCACTATTATTCTACAATGTAGGTTATTACATGATTCACGATTATTCTACAATGTAGGTTATTACATGATTCACGATTATTCTACAATGTAGGTTATTACATGACTCACGATTATTCTACAATTACATGACTAGGATTATTCTACAATGTTATTACATTCACTATTATTCTACAATGTAGGTTATTACATGATTCACTATTATTCTACAATGTAGATTATTACATGATTCACGATTATTCTACAATGTTATTACATGGTTATTACATGATTCACGATTATTCTACAATGTAGGTTATTACATGATTCACGATTATTCTACAATGTAGGTTATTACATGATTCACGATTATTCTACAATGTAGGTTATTACATGATTCACTATTATTCTACAATGTAGGTTATTACATGATTCACTATTATTCTACAATGTAGGTTATTACACAATGATTCACTATTATTCTACAATGTAGGTTATTACATGATTCACTATTATTCTACAATGTAGGTTATTACATGATTCACTATTATTCTACAATGTAGGTTATTCATGATTACTATTATTCTACAATGTAGGTTATTACATGATTCACTATTATTCTACAATGTAGGTTATTACATGATTCACTATTATTCTACAATGTAGGTTATTACATGATTCACTATTATTCTAGGTTATTACATGATTCACTATTATTCTACAATGTAGGTTATTACATGATTCACTATTATTCTACAATGTAGGTTATTACATGATTCACGATTATTCTACAATGTAGGTTATTACATGATGATTCTCAATGTAGGTTATTACGATTATTCTACAATGTAGGTTATTACATGATTCACGATTATTCTACAATGTAGGTTATTACATGATTCACTATTATTCTACAATGTAGGTTATTACATGATTCACTATTATTCTACAATGTAGGTTATTACATGATTCACTATTATTCTACAATGTAGGTTATTACATGATTCACTATATTCTACAATGTAGGTTATTACATGATTCACTATTATTCTACAATGTAGTTATTACATGATTTATGTTTACAATGTGTTATTACATGATTCACTATTATTCTACAATGTAGGTTATTACATGATTCACTATTATTCTACAATGTAGGTTATTACATGATTCACTATTATTCTACAATGTAGGTTATTACATGATTCACTATTATTCTACAATGTAGGTTATTACATGATTCAATGTAGGTTATTACATGATTCACTATTATTCTACAATGTAGGTTATTACATGATTCACTATTATTCTACAATGTAGGTTATTACATGATTCACTATTATTCTACAATGTAGGTTATTACATGATTCACTATTATTCTACAATGTAGGTTATTACATGATTCACTATTATTCTACAATGTAGGTTATTACATGATTCACTATTATTCTACAATGTAGGTTATTACATGATTCACTATTATTCTACAATGTAGGTTATTACATGATTCACTATTATTCTACAATGTAGGTTATTACATGATTCACTATTATTCTACAATGTAGGTTATTACATGATTCACTATTATTCTACAATGTAGGTTATTACATGATTCACTATTATTACAATGTAGGTTATTACATGATTCACTATTATTCTACAATGTAGGTTATTACATGATTCACTATTATTCTACAATGTAGGTTATTACATGATTCACTATTATTCTACAATGTAGGTTATTACATGATTCACTATTATTCTACAATGTAGGTTATTACATGATTGATTATTCTCAATGTAGGTTATTACATGATTATTATTCTACAATGTAGGTTATTACATGATTCACGATTATTCTACAATGTAGGTTATTACATGATTCACAATTATTCTACAATGTAGGTTATTACATGATTCACGATTATTCTACAATGTAGGTTATTACATGATTCACTATTATTCTACAATGTAGGTTATTACATGATTCACTATTATTCTACAATGTAGGTTATTACATGATTCACTATGATTCTACAATGTAGGTTATTACATGATTCACTATGATTCTACAATGTAGGTTATTACATGATTCACTATGATTCTACAATGTAGGTTATTACATGATTCACTATGATTCTACAATGTAGGTTATTACATGATTCACTATGTTCTACAATGTAGGTTATTACATGATTCACTATTATTCTACAATGTAGGTTATTACATGATTCACTATTATTCTACAATGTAGGTTATTACATGATTCACTATTATTCTACAATGTAGGTTATTACATGATTCACTATTATTCTACAATGTAGGTTATTACATGATTCACTATTATTCTACAATGTAGGTTATTACATGATTCACTATTATTCTACAATGTAGGTTATTACATGATTCACTATTATTCTACAATGTAGGTTATTACATGATTCACTATTATTCTACAATGTAGGTTATTACATGATTCACTATTATTCTACAATGTAGGTTATTACATGATTCACTATTATTCTACAATGTAGGTTATTACATGATTCACTATTATTCTACAATGTAGGTTATTACATGATTCACTATTATTCTACAATGTAGGTTATTACATGATTCACTATTATTCTACAATGTAGGTTATTACATGATTCACTATTATTCTACAATGTAGGTTATTACATGATTCACTATTATTCTACAATGTAGGTTATTACATGATTCACTATTATTCTACAATGTAGGTTATTACATGATTCACTATTATTCTACAATGTAGGTTATTACATGATTCACTATTATTCTACAATGTAGGTTATTACATGATTCACTATTATTCTACAATGTAGGTTATTACATGATTCACTATTATTCTACAATGTAGGTTATTACATGATTCCATGTGTTATTTCATAGTTTGATGTCTTCACGATTATTCTACAATGTAGGTTATTACATGATTCCATGTGTTATTTCATAGTTTGATGTCTTCACGATTATTCTACAATGTAGGTTATTACATGATTCCATGTGTTATTTCATAGTTTGATGTCTTCACGATTATTCTACAATGTAGGTTATTACATGATTCCACGTGTTATTTCATAGTTTGATGTCTTCACGATTATTCTACAATGTAGGTTATTACATGATTCCACGTGTTATTTCATAGTTTGATGTCTTCAGCATTATTCTACAATGTAGGTTATTACATGATTCCACGTGTTATTTCATAGTTTGATGTCTTCACGATTATTCTACAATGTAGGTTATTACATGATTCCACGTGTTATTTCATAGTTTGATGTCTTCACGATTATTCTACAATGTAGGTTATTACATGATTCCATGTGTTATTTCATAGTTTGATGTCTTCACGATTATTCTACAATGTAGGTTATTACATGATTCCATGTGTTATTTCATAGTTTGATGTCTTCACGATTATTCTACAATGTAGGTTATTACATGATTCCATGTGTTATTTCAGAGTTTGATGTCTTCACGATTATTCTACAATGTAGGTTACTACATGATTCCATGTGTTATTTCATAGTTTGATGTCTTCACGATTATTCTACAATGTAGAAAATTGTCAAAATAAAGAAAAATGTAGGTCGGCGTAAAGTGACTAGGCAATCAGGATAGACAATAAACAGAGTAGCATCAGCGTATGTGATGAGTATTAAAGTGTGAGTGTGTGTCGCATCAATATGCATGCACATGTGTGTGTGTGAGTGTGTGAGTAGAGTCCAGTGTGTGTGTGGGTAGAGTCCAGTGTGTGTGTGGGTAGAGACCAGTGTGTGTGTGGGTAGAGACCAGTGAGTGTGTGGGTAGAGACCAGTGAGTGTGTGGGTAGAGACCAGTGAGTGTGTGGGTAGAGACCAGTGAGTGTGTGGGTAGAGACCAGTGAGTGTGTGGGTAGAGACCAGTGAGTGTGTGGGTAGAGACCAGTGAGTGTGTGGGTAGAGTCCAGTGAGTGTGTGTAGGTCCAGAGTGTGTGGGTAGAGACCAGTGAGTGTGTGGGTAGAGACCAGTGAGTGTGTGGGTAGAGACCAGTGAGTGTGTGGGTAGAGTCCAGTGAGTGTGTGGGTAGAGTCCAGTGAGTGTGTGGGTAGAGTCCAGTGAGTGTGTGGGTAGAGACCAGTGAGTGTGTGGGTAGAGACCAGTGATTGTGTGGGTAGAGACCAGTGAGTGTGTGGGTAGAGACCAGTGAGTGTGTGGGTAGAGACCAGTGAGTGTGTGGGTAGAGTCCAGTGAGTGTGTGGGTAGAGACCAGTGAGTGTGTGGGTAGAGACCAGTGAGTGTGTGGGTAGAGACCAGTGAGTGTGTGGGTAGAGACCAGTGAGTGTGTGGGTAGAGTCCAGTGAGTGTGTGGGTAGAGACCAGTGAGTGTGTGGGTAGAGTCCAGTGAGTGTGTGGGTAGAGACCAGTGAGTGTGTGGGTAGAGACCAGTGAGTGTGTGGGTAGAGACCAGTGAGTGTGTGGGTAGAGACCAGTGAGTGTGTGGGTAGAGTCCAGTGAGTGTGTGGGTAGAGACCAGTGAGTGTGCATAGAACCAGTTCAGGATAGTCAGTGGGGGTCAATGTAAATATTCCAGGTGGCCATTTGATTAACTGTCCAGCAGTCTTTTGGCTTTGGGGTAGAAGATGTTAAGGAGCCTTCTGGACCTAGACTTGGTGCTCCGGGACCGCCTAACAGTCTAAGACTTGGGTGACTTGGAAGTTTTTTTAGGACCTTCCTCTGACACCACCTGGTATAGAGGTCCTGGATAGCAGGGAACTTGGCCCCAGTGAAGTGCTGGGCCATCTGCACCACCCTCTGTACCGCCTTTTGGTCAGATACCAAGCAGTTGCCATACCAAGTGGTGACGCAGCCTGTCAAGATGCTCTCGATGGTGCAGCTGTAGATCTTTTTGAGGATCTGAGGGCCCATGCCAACTCTTTTTAGTCTCCTGATGTGGAAGAGGCATTATCTTCATGACTGTTGGTGAGTTTGGACCATAATAGATGGCCCACACAGGGCTACCGCGTGGTGCAGCGGTCTAAGGCACTGCAACTTAGTGCAAGAGGCGTCACTACAGTCCCTGGTTTGAATCCAGGCTGAATCACATCCGGCCGTGATTGGGAGTCCCATAGAGCGTCACACAATTGGCCCAGCATCGCCCGGGTTTGGCCTGGGTAGGCCGTCATTGTAAATAAGAATTGGTTCTTAACTGACTAAAGGTTACATTATTTATTAAAATAAAAATATATCCTAAGTGAAGTAGTCAACGAGGAAGCTCTCAGCCCGCTCCACTATAGCCCTGTCGATGTTAATGGGGGCATGCTCAGCCCTCCGTTTCCTGTAGTCAACGATCAGCTCCTTTGTCTTGCTCAAAGGGAGTTGAGGGAGAGGTTGATGTCCTAGCACCACACTGCCAGGTCTCTGACCTCCTCCCAAAAGTCTCATCGTCTGTGATCAGTCCTACCACCGTTGTGTCGTCTGCAAACTTAATGATGGTGCTGGGAGTCGTCTGTGGCCATCCAGTCGTGGGTGAACAGAAAGTATAGGAGGGGACTCCGCACGCACCCCTGGGGAGCCCGTGTTGAGGGTCAGCATGGTGGATGTGTTGTTGCCTACCCTTACCACCAGGGGGCGGCCCGTCAGGATGTCCAGGACCCAGTTGCAGAGGGAGGTGTTTAGTCCCAGGGTCCTTAGCTTAATGATAAGGTTGGAGGGCACTATGGTGTTGGACGTTGAGTAGTCAATGAATAGCATTCTCACATAGGTGCTAATTTTGACCAGGTGGGAAAGGGCAGTGTGGAGGGCAATAGAGATTGCGCCATCTGTGGATCTGTTGGTGGCGTTTATACTCACAGCGGTGCCAGTGAAGGTGACAGGAGGTGACTGCCAGGAGATGCTGAAATTGGAGCTGCTGCTGGGGGTGAAGGAGGTGGAGGCAGCAGAGCCTGACCCAGTGGAGGGGATGGTAACTGGAGATGTAGCCTGGAAAGGGACAGCAACAAGTCATGAGGCAGTCACACCTTTAAAGACCAGTGTATAGCCACGCACGCACGCACGCACGCACACACACACACAATAAATAAATCAATTAACCAATAAGTCAGTCAATCAATGAATTAACAAACAAATCAAATCAACCAAACAATAAGAGTTAATCAAGCACTTAATCAATGAAAATGTATCTGTACAGTCTCTTTAGCAAATACTTGAATCATTTTGACACTTCCTGCTTAAAACCCAAATATGGAAGCATTTTGACACTTCCTGCTTAAAACCCAAATATGGAAGCACTTTGACACTTCCTGCTTAAAACCCAAATATGGAAGCACTTTGACACTTCCTGCTTAAAACCCAAATACTGGAAGCACTTTGACACTTCCTGCTTAAAACCCAAATATGGAAGCACTTTGACACTTCCTGCTTAAAACCCAAATATGGAAGCACTTTGACACTTCCTGCTTAAAACCCAAATATGGAAGCATTTTGACACTTCCTGCTTAAAACCCAAATACTGGAAGCACTTTGCAACTTCCTGCTTAAAACCCAAATATGGAAGCATTTTGCAACTTCCTGCTTAAAACCCAAATATGGAAGCACTTTGACACTTCCTGCTTAAAACCCAAATACTGGAAGCACTTTGCAACTTCCTGCTTAAAACCCAAATATGGAAGCATTTTACAACTTCCTGCTTAAAACCCAAATATGGAAGCATTTTGCAACTTCCTGCTTAAAACCCAAATATGGAAACACTTTGCTACTTAAGCTATCAGTAGACGTGGCCAGTAGATGTGGCCAGTAGATTAGTGGGTATCTCTCTGACCTGGTAGGCATGGTCAGTGTGGATGAGGTAGAGGGCGCTGGGGGCAGAGCGACTGAGGGGCGTGGTGTTTGAGTGGGCGTGGCTGTGGTTCTCCTTGTTCCCACTGGACCCGTTGCTGCCCTCTGCGGGGGGTCGTCTGTGGCGGTCATTGGAGGGAGGGACGGGGGACAGCACCGAGGGGGAGACAGGGGACAGGCTGCTCAGACCGTCAGCCACTGAGTCTGTGTTGAGTTTGATCTCTGAGTAGTAGAAATCCTCCTCTCCGTCACTGCAGTCAGAGTCACAGTTACGCCTGGAAGAGAGAGAGGGGTTACAAAAAGGGTTTAATATCAGCGTGGAGTTGTATTGGATGAGCCCTTCTCTTGTCATTACAGAGAAATTCGGATTGGACCAGATCGCTGATCTATGTGATACCATTGTTCTGTTCCGTCCTCATTCATCCCTGGCCTGTCAAAGATGAGCCAATATGAGGAAATGTTACCGTGGTGATAATCCCACCGGATTTAATCTGCTGCTGTTCTTTGACAATCTCAGTGAAAGGCCATCAAGAGGAGAGGCCTCTGTTATCTCTCGCTGGGGGGGGTCAAAAGTTGGATGGATGTGTGTGTGTGTATGTGTGTGTGTGTTACCCCAGGTGAACAGTCCGGATGTGTCTCTGTATCCCTGCAGCCGAGCTCAGAACCTTCCCACAGTTCTTCCACAGGCACTTGAACATCACCTTCATGGAGTTCTGGATATTACACACAGGAGAGAAAGAACAACGTTGGACACCAGCCTAGTCATCCTTTTCTCACATCAAATATGCCACGGGCACACACCTCAGCTCTGTACCATTTCTCACACAACCTGTCCTCTGTAATTACAGCATGGCCCTCGGGGGCCAATTGCTTCCCGAGCAGCAACTTTCAGATAGTAAAAATAATAATAAATAACATTTAGCAGACGCTTTTATCCAGATAGACTTAGACAGTCATTTGTGCATACATTTTACATATGGGTGGTCCTGGGAATCGAACCCACTACAAAGGAACACATGACCAGATGGGGTGAAAGCCTTCTGAGGACAGACGTGTCTTAAATCTCTGATCACTCGTCAGAGGTTGTTCCGTTTCAAGTTTTGTCACGTGCACAGTGAAGTACAGTGAAATGGCTTTCTTGAAAGTGCCTCCCCAACAATGTAGTAATCAATATAAGTAGTACTTTTAAAAAGTGAAGTACAACAAAAACACAAGAACATCTTTATGATGGGGGTCATGTGGTCCTTTATGATGGGGTCATGTGGTCCCTCGTCAGTCCTTTATGATGGGGGTCATGTGGTCCTTTATGATGGGGTCATGTGGTCCCTCGTCAGTCCTTTATGATGGGGGTCATGTGGTCCCTCGTCAGTCCTTTATGATGGGGGTCATGTGGTCCCTCGTCAGTCCTTTATGATGGGGGTCATGTGGTCCCTCGTCAGTCCTTTATGATGGGGGTCATGTGGTCCCTCGTCAGTCCTTTATGATGGGGGTCATGTGGTCCCTCGTCAGTCCTCTCTGATGGGGGTCATGTGGTCCTTTATGATGGGGTCATGTGGTCCCTCGTCAGTCCTTTATGATGGGGGTCATGTGGTCCTTTATGATGGGGTCATGTGGTCCCTCGTCAGTCCTTTATGATGGGGGTCATGTGGTCCTTTATGATGGGGTCATGTGGTCCCTCGTCAGTCCTTTATGATGGGGGTCATGTGGTCCTTTATGATGGGGTCATGTGGTCCCTCGTCAGTCCTTTATGATGGGGGTCATGTGGTGGTCCTTTATGATGGGGTCATGTGGTCCCTCGTCAGTCCTTTATGATGGGGGTCATGTGGTCCCTCGTCAGTCCTCTCTGATGGGGGTCATGTGGTCCTTTATGATGGGGTCATGTGGTCCCTCGTCAGTCCTTTATGATGGGGGTCATGTGGTCCTTTATGATGGGGTCATGTGGTCCCTCGTCAGTCCTTTATGATGGGGGTCATGTGGTCCTTTATGATGGGGGTCATGTGGTCCCTCGTCAGTCCTTTATGATGGGGGTCATGTGGTCCTTTATGATGGGGTCATGTGGTCCCTCGTCAGTCCTTTATGATGGGGGTCATGTGGTCCTTGTCAGTCATTTATGGGGGTCATGTGGTCCCTCGTCAGTCATTTATGATGGGGTCATGTGGTTCCTCGTCAGTCCTCTCTGATGGGGGTCATGTGGTCCTTTATGATGGGGTCATGTGGTCCCTCGTCAGTCATTTATGATGGGGGTCATGTGGTCCTTTAGTCCTTTGATGGGGTCATGTGGTCCCTCGTCAGTCCTTTATGATGGGGTCATGTGGTCCCTTGTCAGTCCTCTCTGATGGGGGTCATGTGGTCCTTTATGATGGGGTCATGTGGTCCCTTGTCAGTCCTTTATGATGGGGTCATGTGGTCCCTTGTCAGTCCTTTATGATGGGGGTCATGTGGTCCTTTATGATGGGGTCATGTGGTCCCTCGTCAGTCCTTTATGATGGGGGTCATGTGGTCCTTTATGTCATGTGGTCCCTCGTCAGTCCTTTATGATGGGGGTCATGTGGTCCTTTATGATGGGGTCATGTGGTCCCTCGTCAGTCCTTTATGATGGGGGTCATGTGGTCCTTTATGATGGGGTCATGTGGTCCCTCGTCAGTCCTTTATGATGGGGGTCATGTGGTCCCTCGTCAGTCCTTTATGATGGGGGTCATGTGGTCCCTCGTCAGTCCTCTCTGATGGGGGTCATGTGGTCCTTTATGATGGGGTCATGTGGTCCCTCGTCAGTCCTTTATGATGGGGGTCATGTGGTCCTTTATGATGGGGTCATGTGGTCCCTCGTCAGTCCTTTATGATGGGGGTCATGTGGTCCTTTATGATGGGGGTCATGTGGTCCCTCGTCAGTCCTTTATGATGGGGGTCATGTGGTCCTTTATGATGGGGTCATGTGGTCCCTCGTCAGTCCTTTATGATGGGGGTCATGTGGTCCTTTATGATGGGGTCATGTGGTCCCTCGTCAGTCCTTTATGATGGGGTCATGTGGTCCCTCGTCAGTCCTCTCTGATGGGGGTCATGTGGTCCTTTATGATGGGGTCATGTGGTCCCTCGTCAGTCCTTTATGATGGGGGTCATGTGGTCCCTCGTCAGTCCTTTATGATGGGGGTCATGTGGTCCTTTATGATGGGGTCATGTGGTCCCTCGTCAGTCCTTTATGATGGGGGTCATGTGGTCCTTTATGATGGGGGTCATGTGGTCCCTCGTCAGTCCTTTCTGATGGGGGTCATGTGGTCCCTCGTCAGTCCTTTATGATGGGGTCATGTGGTCCCTCGTCAGTCCTCTCTGATGGGGGTCATGTGGTCATTTATGATGGGGTCACGTGGTCCCTCATCAGTCATTTATGATGGGGTCATGTGGTCCCTCGTCAGTCATTTATGATGGGGGTCATGTGGTCCCTTGTCAGTCCTTTATGATGGGGTCATGTGGTCCCTTGTCAGTCCTTTATGATGGGGTCATGTGGTCCCTTGTCAGTCCTTTATGATGGGGTCATGTGGTCCCTCGTCAGTCCTTTATGATGGGGTCATGTGGTCCCTCGTCAGTCCTTTATGATGGGGGTCATGTGGTCCTTTATGATGGGGGTCATGTGGTCCGTCGTCAGTCCTTTATGATGGGGGTCATGTGGTCCTTTATGATGGGGTCATGTGGTCCCTCGTCAGTCCTTTATGATGGGGTCATGTGGTCCCTCGTCAGTCCTCTCTGATGGGGGTCATGTGGTCCTTTATGATGGGGTCATGTGGTCCTTTATGATGGGGTCATGTGGTCCTTTATGATGGGGTCATGTGGTCCCTCGTCAGTCCTTTATGATGGGGGTCATGTGGTCCTTTATGATGGGGTCATGTGGTCCCTCGTCAGTCCTTTATGATGGGGGTCATGTGGTCCTTTATGATGGGGTCATGTGGTCCTTTATGATGGGGTCATGTGGTCCCTCGTCAGTCCTTTATGATGGGGTCATGTGGTCCCTCATCAGTCATTTATGATGGGGTCATGTGGTCCTTTATGATGGGGTCATGTGGTCCCTCATCAGTCATTTATGATAGGGGTCATGTGGTCCTTTATGATGGGTTCATGTGGTCCTTTATGATGGGGTCATGTGGTCCCTTGTCAGTCCTTTATGATGGGGTCATGTGGTCCCTGGGGTCAGTCCTTTCTGATGGGGTCATGTGGTCCATTTATGATGGGGTCATGTGGTCCCTCATCAGTCATTTATGATGGGGTCATGTGGTCCCTCGTCAGTCCTTTATGATGGGGGTCATGTGGTCCTTTATGATGGGGTCATGTGGTCCCTTGTCAGTCCTTTATGATGGGGTCATGTGGTCCTTTATGATGGGGTGGGTGTGGTCCCTGTCAGTCCTCTCTGATGGGGGTCATGTGGTCCCTCGTCAGTCCTTTATGATGGGGTCATGTGGTCCCTCGTCAGTCCTCTCTGATGGGGGTCATGTGGTCATTTATGATGGGGTCATGTGGTCCCTCATCAGTCATTTATGATGGGGTCATGTGGTCCCTCGTCAGTCATTTATGATGGGGGTCATGTGGTCCCTTGTCAGTCCTTTATGATGGGGTCATGTGGTCCCTTGTCAGTCCTTTATGATGGGGTCATGTGGTCCCTTGTCAGTCCTTTATGATGGGGTCATGTGGTCCCTTGTCAGTCCTTTATGATGGGGTCATGTGGTCCCTCGTCAGTCCTTTATGATGGGGTCATGTGGTCCCTCGTCAGTCCTTTATGATGGGGGTCATGTGGTCCTTTATGATGGGGGTCATGTGGTCCTTTATGATGGGGGTCATGTGGTCCCTCGTCAGTCCTTTATGATGGGGGTCATGTGGTCCTTTATGATGGGGTCATGTGGTCCCTCGTCAGTCCTTTATGATGGGGTCATGTGGTCCCTCGTCAGTCCTCTCTGATGGGGGTCATGTGGTCCTTTATGATGGGGTCATGTGGTCCTTTATGATGGGGTCATGTGGTCCTTTATGATGGGGTCATGTGGTCCCTCGTCAGTCCTTTATGATGGGGGTCATGTGGTCCTTTATGATGGGGTCATGTGGTCCCTCGTCAGTCCTTTATGATGGGGGTCATGTGGTCCTTTATGATGGGGTCATGTGGTCCTTTATGATGGGGTCATGTGGTCCCTCGTCAGTCCTTTATGATGGGGTCATGTGGTCCCTCGTCAGTCCTTTATGATGGGGTCATGTGGTCCTTTATGATGGGGTCATGTGGTCCCTCGTCAGTCCTTTATGATAGGGGTCATGTGGTCCTTTATGATGGGTTCATGTGGTCCTTTATGATGGGGTCATGTGGTCCCTCGTCAGTCCTTTATGATGGGGGTCATGTGGTCCTTTATGATGGGGTCATGTGGTCCCTCGTCAGTCCTTTATGATGGGGGTCATGTGGTCCTTTATGATGGGGGTCATGTGGTCCTTTATGATAGGGGTCATGAGGTCCCTCGTCAGTCCTTTATGATGGGGTCATGTGGTCCTTTATGATGGGGGTCATGTGGTCCTTTATGATGGGGGTCATGTGGTCCTTTATGATGGGGGTCATGTGGTCCTTTATGATGGGGGTCATGTGGTCCTTTATGATGGGGTCATGTGGTCCTTTATGATGGGGTCATGTGGTCCTTTATGATGGGGTCATGTGGTCCCTCGTCAGTCCTTTATGATGGGGGTCATGTGGTCCTTTATGATGGGGGTCATGTGGTCCCTCGTCAGTCCTTTATGATGGGGGTCATGTGGTCCCTCGTCAGTCCTTTATGATGGGGTCATGTGGTCCCTCGTCAGTCCTCTCTGATGGGGGTCATGTGGTCCTTTATGATGGGGTCATGTGGTCCCTCGTCAGTCCTTTATGATGGGGGTCATGTGGTCCCTTGTCAGTCATTTATGATGGGGTCATGTGGTCCCTTGTCAGTCCTTTATGATGGGGGTCATGTGGTCCTTTATGATGGGGTCATGTGGTCCTTTATGATGGGGTCATGTGGTCCCTCGTCAGTCCTTTATGATGGGGTCATGTGGTCCTTTATGATGGGGTCATGTGGTCCCTCGTCAGTCCTTTATGATAGGGGTCATGTGGTCCTTTATGATGGGTTCATGTGGTCCTTTATGATGGGGTCATGTGGTCCCTCGTCAGTCCTTTATGATGGGGGTCATGTGGTCCTTTATGATGGGGTCATGTGGTCCCTCGTCAGTCCTTTATGATGGGGGTCATGTGGTCCCTTGTCAGTCATTTATGATGGGGGTCATGTGGTCCCTCGTCAGTCATTTATGATGGGGTCATGTGGTCCCTCATCAGTCATTTATGATGGGGTCATGTGGTCCCTCATCAGTCATTTATGATGGGGGTCATGTGGTCCCTTGTCAGTCCTTTATGATGGGATCATGTGGTCCCTTGTCAGTCCTTTATGATGGGGTCATGTGGTCCCTTGTCAGTCCTTTATGATGGGGTCATGTGGTCCCTTGTCAGTCCTTTATGATGGGGTCATGTGGTCCCTTGTCAGTCCTTTATGATGGGGTCATGTGGTCCCTTGTCAGTCCTTTATGATGGGGGTCATGTGGTCCTTTATGATGGGGGTCATGTGGTCCCTCGTCAGTCCTTTATGATGGGGTCATGTGGTGTCAGTCCTTTCTGATGGGGGTCATGTGGTCCTTTATGATGGGGTCATGTGGTCCTTTATGATGGGGTCATGTGGTCCCTCGTCAGTCCTCTCTGATGGGGGTCATGTGGTCCTTTATGATGGGGTCATGTGGTCCTTTATGATGGGGTCATGTGGTCCTTTATGATGGGGTCATGTGGTCCCTCGTCAGTCCTTTATGATGGGGGTCATGTGGTCCTTTATGATGGGGTCATGTGGTCCCTCGTCAGTCCTTTATGATGGGGGTCATGTGGTCCTTTATGATGGGGTCATGTGGTCCTTTATGATGGGGTCATGTGGTCCCTCGTCAGTCCTTTATGATGGGGTCATGTGGTCCCTCGTCAGTCCTCTCTGATGGGGGTCATGTGGTCCTTTATGATGGGGTCATGTGGTCCCTCGTCAGTCCTTTATGATAGGGGGGTCATGTGGTCCTTTATGATGGGTTCATGTGGTCCTTTATGATGGGGTCATGTGGTCCCTCGTCAGTCCTTTATGATGGGGGTCATGTGGTCCTTTATGATGGGGTCATGTGGTCCCTCGTCAGTCCTTTATGATGGGGGTCATGTGGTCCTTTATGATGGGGGTCATGTGGTCCTTTATGATGGGGGTCATGAGGTCCTTTATGATGGGGGTCATGTGGTCCTTTATGATGGGGTCATGGTCCTTTATGATGGGGTCATGTCATGTGGTCCTTTATGATGGGGGTCATGTGGTCCTTTATGATGGGGGTCATGTGGTCCTTTATGATGGGGGTCATGTGGTCCTTTATGATGGGGGTCATGTGGTCCTTTATGATGGGGTCATGTGGTCCTTTATGATGGGGTCATGTGGTCCTTTATGATGGGGTCATGTGGTCCCTCGTCAGTCCTTTATGATGGGGGTCATGTGGTCCTTTATGATGGGGGTCATGTGGTCCCTCGTCAGTCCTTTATGATGGGGGTCATGTGGTCCCTCGTCAGTCCTTTATGATGGGGTCATGTGGTCCCTCGTCAGTCCTCTCTGATGGGGGTCATGTGGTCCTTTATGATGGGGTCATGTGGTCCCTCGTCAGTCCTTTATGATGGGGGTCATGTGGTCCCTTGTCAGTCATTTATGATGGGGGTCATGTGGTCCCTCGTCAGTCCTTTATGATGGGGGTCATGTGGTCCTTTATGATGGGGTCATGTGGTCCTTTATGATGGGGTCATGTGGTCCCTCGTCAGTCCTTTATGATGGGGTCATGTGGTCCTTTATGATGGGGTCATGTGGTCCCTCGTCAGTCCTTTATGATAGGGGTCATGTGGTCCTTTATGATGGGTTCATGTGGTCCTTTATGATGGGGTCATGTGGTCCCTCGTCAGTCCTTTATGATGGGGGTCATGTGGTCCTTTATGATGGGGTCATGTGGTCCCTCGTCAGTCCTTTATGATGGGGGTCATGTGGTCCTTTATGATGGGGGTCATGTGGTCCCTCGTCAGTCCTCTCTGATGGGGGTCATGTGGTCCTTTATGATGGGGTCATGTGGTCCCTCGTCAGTCCTTTATGATGGGGGTCATGTGGTCCCTTGTCAGTCATTTATGATGGGGGTCATGTGGTCCCTCGTCAGTCATTTATGATGGGGTCATGTGGTCCCTCATCAGTCATTTATGATGGGGTCATGTGGTCCCTCATCAGTCATTTATGATGGGGGTCATGTGGTCCCTTGTCAGTCCTTTATGATGGGATCATGTGGTCCCTTGTCAGTCCTTTATGATGGGGTCATGTGGTCCCTTGTCAGTCCTTTATGATGGGGTCATGTGGTCCCTTGTCAGTCCTTTATGATGGGGTCATGTGGTCCCTTGTCAGTCCTTTATGATGGGGTCATGTGGTCCCTTGTCAGTCCTTTATGATGGGGGTCATGTGGTCCTTTATGATGGGGGTCATGTGGTCCCTCGTCAGTCCTTTATGATGGGGTCATGTGGTCCCTCGTCAGTCCTCTCTGATGGGGGTCATGTGGTCCTTTATGATGGGGTCATGTGGTCCTTTATGATGGGGTCATGTGGTCCCTCGTCAGTCCTCTCTGATGGGGGTCATGTGGTCCTTTATGATGGGGTCATGTGGTCCTTTATGATGGGGTCATGTGGTCCTTTATGATGGGGTCATGTGGTCCCTCGTCAGTCCTTTATGATGGGGGTCATGTGGTCCTTTATGATGGGGTCATGTGGTCCCTCGTCAGTCCTTTATGATGGGGGTCATGTGGTCCTTTATGATGGGGTCATGTGGTCCTTTATGATGGGGTCATGTGGTCCCTCGTCAGTCCTTTATGATGGGGTCATGTGGTCCCTCGTCAGTCCTCTCTGATGGGGGTCATGTGGTCCTTTATGATGGGGTCATGTGGTCCCTCGTCAGTCCTTTATGATAGGGGTCACGTGGTCCTTTATGATGGGGGTCATGTGGTCCTTTATGATGGGTTCATGTGGTCCTTTATGATGGGGTTCATGTGGTCCTTTATGATGGGGTCATGTGGTCCCTCGTCAGTCCTTTATGATGGGGGTCATGTGGTCCTTTATGATGGGGTCATGTGGTCCCTCGTCAGTCCTTTATGATGGGGGTCATGTGGTCCTTTATGATAGGGGTCATGTGGTCCCTCGTCAGTCCTTTATGATGGGGGTCATGTGGTCCTTTATGATGGGGGTCATGTGGTCCTTTATGATGGGGGTCATGTGGTCCTTTATGATGGGGGTCATGTGGTCCTTTATGATGGGGTCATGTGGTCCTTTATGATGGGGGTCATGTGGTCCTTTATGATGGGGTCATGTGGTCCTTTATGATGGGGGTCATGTGGTCCTTTATGATGGGGTCAGGTGGTCCTTTATGATGGGGGTCAGGTGGTCCTTTATGATGGGGTCATGTGGTCCCTCGTCAGTCCTTTATGATGGGGGTCATGTGGTCCTTTATGATGGGGGTCATGTGGTCCTTTATGATAGGGGTCATGTGGTCCCTCGTCAGTCCTTTATGATGGGGTCATGTGGTCCCTCGTCAGTCCTTTATGATAGGGGTCATGTGGTCCTTTATGATGGGGTCATGTGGTCCTTTATGATGGGGTCATGTGGTCCCTCGTCAGTCCTTTATGATGGGGTCATGTGGTCCCTCGTCAGTCCTTTATGATGGGGTCATGTGGTCCTTTATGATGGGGTCATGTGGTCCCTCGTCAGTCCTTTATGATGGGGGTCATGTGGTCCCTCGTCAGTCATTTATGATGGGGGTCATCTATTTGCCCATTGTTCAGGGTAGTCCTTTAAATTGAAATTTTTAGTCATTTACCAAACGCTCTTATCCAGAGTGACTTACAGGAGCAATTAGGGTTAAGTGCCTTGCTCAAGGGCACATAGACAGATTGTTCACCTAGTCAGCTTAGGGATTCGAACCAGCAACCTTCCGGTTACTGGCCCAACGCTCTGAACTGCTAGGCTACCTGCCACCCTACTTATAACAGATTATGTTTTGGTCCTTGGGTAACAAAGCCCTGTGAAGTCCCCCATGCCAGCAGCATTAAAAGAGTGGAGAACGAACAGCATTGTCTTTTGGCTCAGAGTAGGAAGAGAAGAGCAGCACTAGGCTCTGGTTGGCCTGGGAACCAGGAAGAGAAGAGCAGCACTAGGCTCTGGTTGGCCTGGGAACCAGGAAGAGAAGAGCAGCACTAGGCTCTGGTTGGCCTGGGAACCAGGAAGAGAAGAGCAGCACTAGGCTCTGGTTGGCCTGGGAACCAGGAAGAGAAGAGCAGCACTAGGCTCTGGTTGGCCTGGGAACCAGGAAGAGAAGAGCAGCACTAGGCTCTGGTTGGCCTGGGAACCAGGAAGAGAAGAGCAGCACTAGGCTCTGGTTGGCCTGGGAACCAGGAAGAGAAGAGCAGCACGAGGCTCTGGTTGGCCTGAGAACCACGAACACTCGCAACATTTTCAGAAACCAATATGGGTCAGAGACTCTGAAGTTATTTATTACCATCACTAGATTTGAAAAGTGGAACTTAAAAATGTATCAAACAATATTTTAGCAGCGTTTACACAGGCAGCACAATTCTGATATTTTTTCTCTCAGTATCTCTCCCTCTCTACCATTTTCTCTCTCGCTCTCTCTCTGTCTCCATCTCTCCGTATATCCCCCTTCAACCCACAATTAAGAGATATCCCCAGAGATATCCCCAGAGATAGCCCCAGAGATAGCCCCAGAGATAGCCCCAGAGATAGCCCCAGAGATAGCCCCAGAGATAGCCCCAGAGATAGCCCCAGAGATATAGAGATATCCCCAGAGATAGCCCCAGAGATAGCCCCAGAGATAGCCCCAGAGATATCCCCCCAGAGATATCCCCAGAGATATCCCCAGAGATATCCCCAGAGATATCCCCAGAGACCAGAGATATCCCCAGAGACCAGAGATATCCTCAGAGACCAGAGATATCCTCAGAGAACAGAGATATCCTCAGAGAGCAGAGATATCCCAGAGAGCAGAGATATCCAGAGACCAGAGATATCCCCAGAGACCAGAGATATCCCCAGAGACCAGAGATATCCTCAGAGACCAGAGAAATCCCCAGAGACCAGAGATATCCCCAGAGACCAGAGATATCCTCAGAGACCAGAGATATCCCTCAGAGACCAGAGATACCCTCAGAGACCAGAGATATCCTATTGATCTGATGGGAGAAAAGCCCTGCAGCATAATCTTCATGTTTTCCAGTGAAGATGTTAAAATCATTTATTTAAATTATACCAGGTGACCTTATGTGTGGCTGTAAAGTAATTAAGCAGGATACGTGAACTGGAAATGCATCTGGGGTGTGTGTGGGGGGGGATTGACAGATACACAACAGACCAGAGCGCTTGCCTCACCATCCAATCATTCTGCTCCCCTGATAAGAATGAGGGACAAAATGAATAAATAAATGAGCGTTCAGTTAATCTGAGTGGCCACGACATGTTGTGTCCGCCCAACTTGTTTTCATGCTCGTCTTGTTTATAAGCATGGTGTTTGTGCCATGTTGTGGTCCAGAGACGGCATCAGGCATCGCCACGTGTGAAGATCAGTCACTTTCACACTTTCACGCTGTGTCCCAAATTCTACCTCAGTCAGCATATCACTTGGAGTTCAGGAAGGAGAAGGTATTACAGTAGCTAGCAACATGTCCAAAACAAGTGCAGGATCTGCCTTCTTTTGGGACATCCCTACTTGTCTTGCCAGATCATTGACAGTACAGTACAACTACTTCTTAAATCAATCTACTACCATTTCAAAAGAAACACCCCAGTCAGTGTACAGGGTAGCAGGTAGCCTGGTGGTTAGGAGTGTTGGTTAGGAGTGTTGGTTAAGAGTGTTGGTTAAGAGTGTTGGTTAGGAGTGTTGATTAAGAGTGTTGGTTAGGAGTGTTGGTTAGGATCAGGCCCTACACCCAAACAAGGGCACTGCGTTCATCCACCTCTGGCCTGCTCGCCTCCCTACCACTGAGGAAGTACAGCTCCCGCTCAGCCCAGTCAAAACTGTTCGCTGCTCAGGCCCCCCAATGGTGGAACAAACTCCCTCACGACGCCAGGACAGCCGAGTCAATCACCACCTTCCGGAGACACCTGAAACCCCACCTCTTTAAGGAATACCTAGGATAGGATAAGTAATCCCTCTCACCCCCCCTTTAAGATTTAGATGCACTATTGTAAAGTGACTGTTCCACTGGATGTCTTAAGGTGAATGCACCAATTTGTAAGTCACTCTGGATAAGAGCGTCTGCTAAATGACTTAAATGTAAATGTAAGAGTGGTGGTTAGGAGTGTTGGTTAGGAGTGTTGGTTAGAGTGTTGGTTAAGAGTGGTGGTTAGGAGTGGTGGTTAGGAGTGTTGGTTAAGAGTGTTGGTTAGGAGTGTTGGTTACGAGTGTTGGTTACGAGTGGTGGTTAGGAGTGGTGGTTAGGAGTGTTGTTTAGGAGTGGTGGTTAGGAGTGGTGTTTAGGAGTGTTGGTTAGGGGTGTTGGTTAAGAGTGTTGGTTAGGAGTGTTGGACCAGTAACAGAAAAGTCACTGGATTGACTCTCGAGGCGACAAGGTAAATCTGTCGTTCTGCCCTTGAGTAAGACAAGTAACCTTAATTAGTCCAGGCTGATGGCTGATCCCCTGGCCGCGACCCCACTCCGAGGGTGTCACACAGGGAGTGGGATATGCAAAAAACACATGTACATTTCACACCACACACCTGCACAGATTACCCACTTGTATATACAGTGACACAGGACTATATAATCAGTATATTGTTATAGTCAGTCAGAATTGATTCAAACATTGATCTGATCTAGTCTTTGTTCTGTGAGGTCCTAAAAGAACCACAGAAATATGTTGTAAAGCATATTATGGTTATCCTATAGCTATCCTGTGGTTATTATATGGTTATACTATGGTTATTCTTTGGTTATCCAGTGTATCCACTTGTGTGTCTGGAATTGTATTGTTAGAGGGTTCAATTCAAATCAGTCTACCCACCTTGCGCTTGCGTGGGATTGGCTCGTCAAAGAGCAGGCTGCTGCCGTCCTGTTCGTCGATGGCGTCGTCGGGGGGCGGGCCGTTGATGCTGGGCATACGGAAAGGCTTGAAGCTGTCTGCGGAGAGCGGTGGGGAGGGGGTGGACGGGTTGGACTGGTCACTAGGGCCGCTCCAGCTCCAATAGCCACTGCTGCTGTAACTGGAGGGGGTGAAGCCTCCACCTCTGTCCTTCCACGAGCCATTCAGACACTCTGGAGGGGTGAGAGAGACGAGGCCAGAAAAAACTATTCATTTACATTTACATTCAAACATCATTTTTATTTACTGCAGAGTTCCTCTGACCAGTGTCTGTTGGTTTTCCCACCTTAATCTTTTCTTTTTATTGGCCAGTCTGAGATATGACTTTTTCTTTGTATCTCTGCCTAGAAGACCAGCATCCCGGAGTCGCCTCTTCACTGTTGACGTTGAGACTGGTGTTTTGAAGGTACTATTACATGAAGCTGCCAGTTGAGGACTTGTGAGGACGTCTGTTTCTCAAACTAGACACTCTACTGTACTTGTCCTCTTGCTCAGTTGTGCACCGGGGCCTCCCACTCCTCTTTCTATTCTGGTTAGAGACAGTTTGTGCTGTTCTGTGAAGGGAGTAGTACACAGCGTTGTACGAGATCTTCAGTTTCTTAGCAATTTCTCGCATGGAATAACCTTGATTTCTCAAAACAAGAATAAACTGACGAGTTTCAGAAGAAAAATATTTGTTTCTGGACATTTGAGCCTGTAATTGAACCCACAAATGCTGATGCTCCAGACACTCAACTAGTCTAAAAAAGGCCAGTTTTATGGCTTCTTTAATCAACACAACAGTTTTCAGCTGTGTTAACATAATTGCAAAAGGTTTTTCTAATATTAGCCTTCTAAAATGATACACTTTGATTAGCTAACACAATGTGCCTTTGCCAGGAGTGATGTTTGCTGATAATTGGCCTCTGTACGCCTATGTAGATATACCATAAACAATCAGCCATTTCCAGCTACAATAGATTTACATTACATTTAAAACAATCAGAGCCAAATGCATTCACCTTATGACTTAAATGTAAATGTAAATGACATCCATGGAACAGTCATTTACAATAGTGCATCTAAATCTCAACTAGGTATTAACAATGTCTACACTGTATTTCTGATCAATTTGATGTTCTTTTAATGGACAAAAAAGTAGCTTTTCTTTCAAAAACAAGGACATTTCTACAGTTGAAGTCAGAAGTTTACATACACCTTTGCCAAATATATTTAAACTCAGTTATTCACAATTCCTGACATTGAATCCTAGTAAAAAAAAGTCCTTTCTTGGGTCAGGTAGGATCACCACTTTACTTTAAGAATGTGAAATGTCAGAATAATAGTAGAGATCATGATTTATTTCAGCTTTAACTTCTTTCATCACATTCCAAGTTTACATACACTCAATTAGTATTTGGTAACATTGCCTTTAAATTGTTTAACTTGGGTCAAACGTTTCAGGTAGCCTTCCACAAGCGTCCCACAAAAAGTTTTGGCCCATTCCTCCTGATTCAGGTTTGTAGGCCTCCTCGCACTTTTTCAGTTCTGCCCACAAATGTTCTATAGGATTGAGGTGAGGGCTTTATGATGGCCACTCCAATACCTTGACTTTGTCGTCCTTAAGCCATAACTTTGGAGGTATGCTTGGGGTCATTGTCCATTTGGAAGACCCATTTGCAACCAAGCTTTAACTTCCTGACTGATGTCTTGAGATGTTGCTTCAATATATCCACATAATTTTGCTTCCTCGTGAAGCCATCTATTTTGTGAAGTGCACCAGTCCCTCCTGCAGCAAAGCACCCCCACAACATGATGCTGTCACCCCCGTGCTTCACAGTTGGGATGGTGTTCTTCAGCTTGCAAGCCTCCCCCATTTTCCTCCAAACATAACGATGGTCATTATGGCCAAACAGGTCTATTTTTCTTTCATCAGACCAGAGGACATTTCTCCAAAAAGTAAGATCTTTGTCCCCATGTGCAGTTACAAACCATAGTCTGGCTTTTTTATGGCGGTATTGAAGCAGTGGCTTCTTCCTTGCTGAGCGGCCTTTCATGTTATGTCGATATAGGACTCGTTCAACTGTGGATATAGATACTTTTGTACCCGTTTCCTCCAGCATCTTCACAAGGTCCTTTGCTGTTGTTCTGGGATTGATTTGCACTTTTCGCACCAAAGTACGTTCATCTCTAGGAGACAGAACACGTCTGCTTCCTGAGCGGAATGATGGCTGCATGGTCCCATGGTGTTTATAGTTGCGTATTATTGTTTGTACAGATGAACGTGGTACCTTCAGGCATTTGGAAATTGCTCCCAAGGATCAACCAGACTTGTGGAGGTCTACAATTAATTTTCTGAGGTCTTGGCTGATTTCTCTTGATTTTCCCATGATGTCAAGCAAAGAGGCACTGAGTTTGAAGGTAGGCCTTGAAATACATCCACAGGTACACCTCCAATTGACTCAAATGATGTCAATTAACCTATCAGAAGCTTCTAAAGCCATGAAATTATTTTCTGGAATTTTCCAAGCTGTTTAAAGGCACAGTCAACTTAGTGTATGTAAACTTCTAACCCACTGGAATTGTGATAAAGTGAATTATAAGTGAAATAATCTGTCTGTAAACAATTGTTGGAAAAATGACATGTGTCATGCACAAAGTAGATGTCCTAACCGACTTGCAAAAACTATAGTTTGTTAAAACAATACATTTTTGGAATGGTTGAAAAACGAGTTTTAAATGACTCCAACCTAAGTGTATGTAAACTTCCGACTTCAACTGTAAGTGACCCCAAACTGTTGAACAGTAGTGTATCCATGGCAACATGTGTAGAATTAGAATTTGCATTAAAACAGCTACATTTATTCTCCGCGGGCTCTAAAACCACTACCATCAGTAATAACCCATTTATAACCCTATCTGGGACCATTATATACATCAGAAACAAATGCATCTAACAGCACCAACTCAAACACATGGTGATTCACAGCTGCAATGACTTTGAATGTATGCAGTTGTTTTGAGTGGTAATACAAACAAGACCCGATTTACAGTTGATTCACTCCAGGGACTTGGTTTAGAGGCCTTGTGATTCATATAAATGTACATTATAGCAGATGAAGAGGATGTCTTTTAGGTTTCACAGTGGTAACACACTCAATAATTCAAATTCAATCAGAAGTTGAAGATGTAGAGACGAGCGATCAAAGACAACATTCAGCTTCACTTGGTGGGAAACGCTGCACTCAGAGAGATACGGCGTTTCCATCTCTACCGTTTCACTAGTCCACATCATCATCATCATCATCATCATCACGAGTCATGACCTATAACCTCAGCAGAGGAATAATACATATGAAATGGGAAATGGTTCAACAAAAACAACTTCCTTTGTCAGTTGGTTCAGAGTGCAGCAATACAACACGTTCAGACGCTAGCTACCATGACCACCTCTCAACAACTGTCTGCTCTATGTTGGATTGTTGCCGTCTTGGGACAAAACTCCCTTGTAACAGAGATTCTTAATCTCAGTGTGCTCACCTGTATAAAAGGATAAATACATAGAAGCATGTTTGGTTGACTCACCACGGACTTTGACAGGAGGACTCCTGACCAGCGGACTGCTGGACAGACTGGTCAGAACCATGGCAGCTGTCACCTTCTCCATGTCCACTTCCTCCTCTGACTTCCTGTTAAAACAACACCAACAAACAGAGAATATTACTGGGCATGGAAACACAACAACAACAAACCGTGTCCAAAACGGCATCATATACAGCTCTGGCCCAAAGCACTCTGGTCCCATGTGGCTCAGTTGGTAGAGTAGGGCGCTTGCAATGCCAGAGTTTGTCGGTTCGATTCCCACAGGGCACTCACTACTGTAACTCACTCTGGATAAGAGCATCTGCTAAAAATGCCTACATAGGTACTGTGGTACTACATAGGTCATGTGGCACTACATAGGTACTACATAGGTCATGTGGCACTACATAGGTCATGTGGCACTACATAGGTACTGTGGTACTACATAGGTACTGTAGTACTACATAGATACTGTGGTACTACATAGATACTGTGGTACTACATAGATACTGTGGTACTACATAGATACTGTGGTACTACATAGATACTGTGGTACTACATAGATACTGTGGTACTACATAGATACTGTGGTACTACATAGATACTGTGGTACTACATAGGTACTGTGGCACTACATCGGTACTGTGGCACTACATCGGTACTGTGGCACTACATCGGTACTGTGGTACTACATAGGTACTGTGGTACTACATAGGTACTGTGGTACTACATAGGTACTGTGGTACTACATAGGTACTGTGGTACTACATAGGTACTGTGGTACTACATAGGTACTGTGGTACTACATAGGTACTGTGGTACTACATAGGTACTGTGGTACTACATAGGTACTGTGGTACTACATAGGTACTGTGGTACTACATAGGTACTGTGGTACTACATAGGTACTGTGGTACTACATAGGTACTGTGGTACTACATAGGTACTGTGGTACTACATAGGTACTGTGGTACTACATAGGTACTGTGGTACTACACACACACACACACACAGTACGCCCAACAGAACTCTGAGAAACAAATGTCAGTTTGATTGCTGAACAGTGCTGTGATCAGTGTGGCATTGATGCCACATTCTAAAACACATTGTCAGTGTTCGAGGCTGAACGCTTTGCTTTAATAGGGGCCAGTATCCATTAATGAAAGCATCAAACTATACCAATCAACTAAGCATACTAACAACCCTGCAGAAGACCAAACCCCGGTCTGCTGAGCTCCACAACACTATAAACCCATTGAGCTAAAGCCTAGATGTGGTTCAAACCAACAACCACAGCTGGAGAGGGTATATGTTGACAGACAGAACTGAAGACAGACAGACCTGAAGACAGACAGACAGGCAGACAGACCTGAAGACAGACAGACAGGCAGACAGACCTGAAGACAGACAGACAGGCAGACAGACCTAAAGACAGACAGACAGGCAGACAGACCTGAAGACAGACAGACAGGCAGACAGACCTGAAGACAGACAGACAGGCAGACAGACCTGAAGACAGACAGACAGGCAGACAGACCTGAAGACAGAGCTGAAGACAGACCTGAAGACAGAGCTGAAGACAGAGCTGAAGACAGAGCTGAAGACAGACCTGAAGACAGAGCTGAAGACAGACCTGAAGACAGACCTGAAGACAGACCTGAAGACAGACCTGAAGACAGACCTGAAGACAGACAGACAGGCAGACAGACCTGAAGACAGACCTGAAGACAGACCTGAAGACAGACCTGAAGACAGACCTGAAGACAGAGCTGAAGACAGAGCTGAAGACAGACCTGAAGACAGACCTGAAGACAGACCTGAAGACAGAGCTGAAGACAGAGCTGAAGACAGAGCTGAAGACAGACCTGAAGACAGAGCTGAAGACAGAGCTGAAGACAGAGCTGAAGACAGAGCTGAAGACAGACCTGAAGACAGAGCTGAAGACAGACAGACAGGCAGACAGACCTGAAGACAGACCTGAAGACAGACAGACCTGAAGACAGAGCTGAAGACAGACAGACCTGAAGACAGACCTGAAGACAGACAGACAGGCAGACAGACCTGAAGACAGACAGACAGGCAGACAGACCTGAAGACAGAGCTGAAGACAGACCTGAAGACAGACCTGAAGACAGACCTGAAGACAGACAGACAGGCAGACAGACCTGAAGACAGACCTGAAGACAGACCTGAAGACAGACAGGCAGACAGACCTGAAGACAGACCTGAAGACAGAGCTGAAGACAGAGCTGAAGACAGAGCTGAAGACAGACCTGAAGACAGACCTGAAGACAGAGCTGAAGACAGACCTGAAGACAGAGCTGAAGACAGAGCTGAAGACAGAGCTGAAGACAGACCTGAAGACAGAGCTGAAGACAGACCTGAAGACAGAGCTGAAGACAGACAGACAGGCAGACAGACCTGAAGACAGACCTGAAGACAGACAGACCTGAAGACAGAGCTGAAGACAGACAGACCTGAAGACAGACCTGAAGACAGACAGACCTGAAGACAGACAGACAGGCAGACAGACCTGAAGACAGACAGACAGGCAGACAGACCTGAAGACAGAGCTGAAGACAGACCTGAAGACAGACAGACAGGCAAACAGACAGACGTGCTATCAACTTTCTTGTGGCTGACTGACTGTTAAAGTCTAGAAGACAAAGTAGTAGCCTAGTAGGGTTGGAGGGGTGTTGGGAGATAGTCAATCCAAGAGAGAGAGAGGGTGGGGGAGAAGAGGGAGAGAGAGAAACCAATACCTGCACTCCTTCCCACTCCCCAGACATCTGTGATTGTCTTTAATGATTTAATGAGGAGCCACCATGCAGCCTGCACCCCCCCCCCTCCGTTCCCCGTCCCAGCATGTTTCTAGTTTAAAACAAGGACACTAATGACACTAGTCTCTTAGGTCCTTTCCTCTCGTCTAAAATGAGAAGAGTAGAGAGGAGCTCCATCTGAGAGTAGAGAGGAGCTCCATCTGAGAGTAGAGAGGAGCTCCATCTGAGTCTAGAGAGGAGCTCCATCTGAGTAGAGAGGAGCTCCATCTGAGAGTAGAGAGGAGCTCCATCTGAGAGCTCCATCTAGAGAGGAGCTCCATCTGAGAGTAGAGAGGAGCTCCATCTGAGGTAGAGAGGAGCTCCATCTGAGTAGAGAGGAGCTCCATCTGAGTAGAGAGGAGCTCCATCTGAGGGTAGAGAGGAGCTCCATCTGAGTAGAGAGGAGCTCCATCTGAGAGTAGAGAGGAGCTCCATCTGAGGAGGAGAGAGGAGCTCCATCTGAGAGTAGAGAGGAGCTCCATCTGAGAGTAGAGAGGAGCTCCATCTGAGTAGAGAGGAGCTCCATCTGAGAGTAGAGAGGAGCTCCATCTGAGGGTAGAGAGGAGCTCCATCTGAGAGTAGAGAGGAGCTCCATCTGAGGTAGAGAGGAGCTCCATCTGAGTAGAGAGGAGCTCCATCTGAGAGTAGAGAGGAGCTCCATCTGAGAGTAGAGAGGAGCTCCATCTGAGAGTAGAGAGGAGCTCCATCTGAGAGTAGAGAGGAGCTCCATCTGAGTAGAGAGGAGCTCCATCTGAGGAGTAGAGAGGAGCTCCATCTGAGTAGAGAGGAGCTCCATCTGAGAGTAGAGAGGAGCTCCATCTGAGAGTAGAGAGGAGCTCCATCTGAGAGCTCCAGAGAGGAGCTCCATCTGAGAGTAGAGAGGAGCTCCAGGAGCTCCATCTGAGTAGAGAGGAGCTCCATCTGAGGGTAGAGAGGAGCTCCATCTGAGGAGAGAGGAGCTCCATCTGAGTAGAGAGGAGCTCCATCTGAGTAGAGAGGAGCTCCATCTGAGGTAGAGAGGAGCTCCATCTGAGAGTAGAGAGGAGCTCCATCTGAGAGTAGAGAGGAGCTCCATCTGAGGTAGAGAGGAGCTCCATCTGAGAGTAGAGAGGAGCTCCATCTGAGAGTAGAGAGGAGCTCCATCTGAGAGTAGAGAGGAGCTCCATCTGAGGGTAGAGAGGAGCTCCATCTGAGGGTAGAGAGGAGCTCCATCTGCTCCATCTGAGTAGAGAGGAGCTCCATCTGAGGGTAGAGAGGAGCTCCATCTGAGGGTAGAGAGGAGCTCCATCTGAGGGTAGAGAGGAGCTCCATCTGAGGGTAGAGAGGAGCTCCATCTGAGGGTAGAGAGGAGCTCCATCTGAGAGTAGAGAGGAGCTCCATCTGAGGGTAGAGAGGAGCTCCATCTGAGGGTAGAGAGGAGCTCCATCTGAGTAGAGAGGAGCTCCATCTGAGTAGAGAGGAGCTCCATCTGAGAGTAGAGAGGAGCTCCATCTGAGTAGAGAGGAGCTCCATCTGAGTAGAGAGGAGCTCCATCTGAGAGTAGAGAGGAGCTCCATCTGAGGTCCAACAGAGAGGAGCTCCATCTGAGAGTAGAGAGGAGCTCCATCTGGAGAGTCCAACAGAGAGAGGAGCTCCATCTGAGAGTAGAGAGGAGCTCCATCTGAGTAGAGAGGAGCTCCATCTGAGGGTAGAGAGGAGCTCCATCTGAGGGTAGAGAGGAGCTCCATCTGAGTAGAGAGGAGCTCCATCTGAGGGTAGAGAGGAGCTCCATCTGAGTAGAGAGGAGCTCCATCTGAGTAGAGAGGAGCTCCATCTGAGTAGAGAGGAGCTCCATCTGAGTAGAGAGGAGCTCCATCTGAGAGTAGAGAGGAGCTCCATCTGAGTAGAGAGGAGCTCCAGGGTAGAGGGGGTCCAACAGAGAGGAGCTCCATCTGAGGGTCAAGAGAGGAGCTCCATCTGAGGGTAGAGAGGAGCTCCATCAGAGAGTAGAGAGGGCTCCATCTGAGAGTAGAGAGGAGCTCCATCTGTAGAGAGAGGAGCTCCATCTGAGGGGGGTCCAACAGAGAGGAGCTCCATCTGAGAGGGGGAGAGAGGAGCTCCATCTGGGGAGGTAGAGAGGAGCTCCATCTGAGTAGAGGGGGGTAGAGAGGAGCTCCATCTGAGGGGGGTAGAGAGGAGCTCCATCTGAGGGTCCAACAGAGAGAGGAGCTCCATCTAGAGGGGGGTAGAGAGGAGCTCCATCTGAGGGGGGTCCAACAGAGGGGAGAGGGGGAGCTCCATCTGAGGGGTCCAGCAGTGGGGGGTAGAGAGGAGCTCCATCTGAGTCAACAGAGGGGTAGAGGAGCTCCATCTGAGGGTCCAACAGAGGGGAGGAGCTCCATCTGAGTAGAGAGGAGCTCCATCTGAGTAGAGAGGAGCTCCATCTGAGGGTAGAGAGGAGCTCCATCTGAGGGTCCAACAGAGAGAGGAGCTCCATCTGAGTAGAGGGGGGGGTCCAACAGAGGAGCTCCATCTGAGGGTCCAGCAGAGAGGAGCTCCAACATCTGAGGGGGTCCATCTGGAGAGAGGAGCTCCATCTGAGAGGGGGTAGAGAGGAGCTCCATCTGAGGGTCCAACAGAGGAGCTCCATCTGAGTCCAACAGAGGAGCTCCATCTGAGGGGGGTCCAACAGAGAGAGGAGCTCCATCTGAGGGGTAGAGGGAGTCCATCTGAGAGAGGAGCTCCATCTGGGGTAGAGGGGGAGAGGGGGTCCAACAGAGAGAGGTCCAGCAGTGGGGTAGAGGGGGTCCAACAGGGGGGTGGTCCAACAGAGAGAGGAGCTCCATCTGAGGGGGTCAACAGAGAGAGGAGCTCCATCTGAGTAGAGAGGAGCTCCATCTGAGTCCAACAGAGTCCACCGGTGGGGGAGCTCCATCTGAGGGTCCAGAGAGGAGCTACATCAGAGGGGTAGAGAGGAGCTCCATAGAGGGGGAGTAGAGAGGAGCTCCATCTGAGGGGGTCCAACAGAGAGAGGAGCTCCATCTGAGGGTAGAGAGGGGGAGCTCCATCTGAGGGGGTCCAACAGAGAGAGGAGCTCCATCTGAGTAGAGAGGGCTCCATCTGGGGTAGAGAGGAGCTCCATCTGAGTCGCATTAACAGAGAGGAGCTCCATCTGAGGGTAGAGAGGAGCTCAACATCTGAGTCCACCGGTGGGAGGGGTCCAACAGAGAGGGGCTCCATCTGAGGGGTAGAGGAGCTCCATCTGTCCAGTAGTCCAACAGAGTAGAGCTCCAGCGGTGGGAGTAGAGGGGGGAGCTCCATCTGAGGGGGTCCAACAGGGGGGTCCAGCGGTGGGGGAGGGGCTCCATCAGAGGGGTAGAGGGGGGGTCCAGAGGAGCTCCATCTGAGGGTAGAGAGGGGGGTCCAACAGAGGGGTAGAGGGGGGGGTCCAACAGAGGGGTAGAGGGGGGGTCCAACAGAGGTAGAGGGGGTCCAACAGAGGGTAGAGGGGGTCCAACAGAGGGGTAGAGGGGGGATCCAACAGAGGGGGGGGTCCAACAGAGGGGTAGTGGGGGGGATCAGCAGTGGGGTAGAGGGGGGTCCAACAGAGGGGTAGAGGGGGTCCAGCGGTGGGGTAGAGGGGGGGGTCCAACAGAGGGGTAGAGGGGGGGTCCAACAGAGGGGTAGGGGGGTCCAACAGTGGGGTAGAGGGGGTCCAACAGTGGGGTAGAGGGGGTCAACAGAGGGGAGGGGGTCCAACAGAGGGGTAGAGGGGGGTCCAACAGAGGGGAGGGGGGTCCAGCAGTGGGGTAGAGGGGGGTCCAACAGGTAGGGGGGTAGAGGGGAGGGGGGTCCAGAGGGTAGAGGGGGTCAACAGAGGGGTAGAGGGGGGTAGAGTAGGGGGTCCAACAGAGGGGTAGATTGGGGGGGTCCAACAGAGTGGGTCCAACAGAGGGGGGTAGAGAGGGGGGGTCCAGCGGTGGGGTAGAGATAGATTACTTGGGGGTTCCAACAGAGGGGTAGAGGGGGGTCCAACAGAGGGGTAGAGGGGGGTCCAGAGGGGTAGAGGGGGGTCAACAGTAGAGGGGGGTGGGGTAGAGTCCAGGGGTGGGGGGGGGGTCCAACAGAGGGGTCAACAGAGGGGTGGGGTCCAAGAGAGGGGTAGAGGGGGGGGGTCCAACAGAGGGGGGTCCAGCGGTGGGGTAGGGTAGGGGGGTCCAACAGAGGGGTAGAGGGGGGGTCCAGCGGTCCAACAGGGGTAGAGGGGGGGTCCAACAGAGGGGTAGAGGGGGTCCAACAGAGGGGTAGAGAGGGGGCCAACAGGGGTAGAGGGGGGGGTAGAGGGGGGTCCAACAGAGGGGTAGAGGGGGGGGGGTCCAACAGAGGGGTCCAGTGGGGTAGGGGGGTCCAACAGAGGAGTAGACGGAGGGGTAGGGGGGTCCAACAGAGGGGTAGAGGGGGTCCAGCGGTGGGGGGTCCAACAGAGGGGTAGAGGGGGGGTCCAACAGAGGGGTAGAGGTCCAGCGGTGGGGGGGGGTCCAACAGAGGGTAGAGGGGGTTCCAACAGAGGGTCCAGCGGTGGGGGGGGGGTCCAACAGAGGGGTAGAGGGGGGGTCCAACAGAGGGGTAGGGGGTAGAGGGGGGTCCAACAGAGGGGTAGAGGGGGGGGGGTCCAACAGTGAAAGGATAGGGGGTCCAGTGATAGAGGGGCTAGAGGGGCCCCAGTCTCTCTGATGTGGGCATATAGCAGGGAGGCTCATCGTTTATTACAGTCCCTGGCCTATGACGCTCACTTCCTCCTGAATAATGGACTATAAATCACAAACCTCGTGCAAACCCACCAGAGCCTCCTATCACCATGAAGGACATTAAACAGAGTCTCCTATCACCATGAAGGACATAGATAAAGACGATGTGTTCCAGATAAAGACGATGTGTTCCAGATAAAGACTATGTGTTCCAGATAAAGACGATGTGTTCTAGATAAAGACGATGTGTTCCAGATAAAGACGATGTGTTCCAGATAAAGACGATGTGTTCTAGATAAAGACGATGTGTTCCAGATAAAGATGATGTGTTCCAGATAAAGACGATGTGTTCCAGATAAAGACGATGTGTTCCAGATAAAGACGATGTGTTCCAGATAAAGACGATGTGGTCCTTCTGTAGCTCAGATAAAGCATGTGTTCCAGATAAAGGGTAGTGGGTTCAGATCCCGGGACCAAGACGTGAATGTATGCACACATGACTAAGTCGCTTTGGATAAAAGCGTCTGCTAAATGGCATATACATATATTCCATAACCAACAAATATACATAGATAAAGACGATGTGTTCTAGATAAAGACGATGTGTTCCAGATAAAGACGATGTGTTCTAGATAAAGACGATGTGTTCCAGATAAAGACGATGTGTTCCAGATAAAGACGATGTGTTCCAGATAAAGACGATGTGTTCCAGATAAAGACGATGTGTTCTATATGAAGACGAAGTGTTCTAGATAAAGACGATCTGTTCAAGATAAAGACGATGTGTTCCAGATAAAGTCGATGTGTTCTAGATAAAGACGATGTGTTCATCTCAGGGCCGTGGATAATAACAAGAGAGAGAAATCAATACCTGCCCTCCTTCCCACTCCCCAGACATCTGTGATTTTGTCTTTAATGATATAATGAGGAGCCACCCTGCAGTCTGCACCCTCCTCCATTCCCTGTCCCAGAGACAGACAGAGAGCAAGAGAGAGAGAGAGAGAGAGAGAGAGAGAGAGAGAGAGAGAGAGAGAGAGAGAGAG
>NC_060181.1:13426600-13434100 GCF_021184085.1 Oncorhynchus gorbuscha | reverse complement strand
GGGTTAGGAGGGAGGGGTTGAGGCGGTGGGGTTAGGAGGGGGTAGAGACGGTGGGGTTAGGAGGTGAGGGGTTGAGGCGGTGGGGTTAGGAGGGGAGGGGTTGAGGCGGTGGGGTTAGGAGGTGAGGGGTTGAGGCGGTGGGGTTAGGAGGGGGTAGAGACGGTGGGGTTAGGAGGTGAGGGGTTGAGGCGGTGGGGTTAGGAGGGGAGGGGTTGAGGCGGTGGGGTTAGGAGGTGAGGGGTTGAGACGGTGGGGTTAGGAGGGGGTGGTTGAGGCGGTGGGGTTAGGAGGGGAGGGGTTGAGGCGGTGGGGTTAGGAGGTGAGGGGTTGAGGCGGTGGGGTTAGGAGGGGGTAGAGACGGTGGGGTTAGGAGGGAGGGGTTGAGGCGGTGGGGTTAGGAGGTGAGGGGTTGAGGCGGTGGGGTTAGGAGGGGGTAGAGACGGTGGGGTTAGGAGGGGAGGGGTTGAGGCGGTGGGGTTAGGAGGTGAGGGGTTGAGGTGGTGGGGTTAGGAGGGGGTAGAGACGGTGGGGTTAGGGAGGGGGTTAGGAGGGGGTAGAGGCGGTGGGGTTAGGAGGGGGGTAGAGACGGTGGGGTTAGGAGGGGGTAGAGACGGTGGGGTTAGGAGGGGGTAGAGACGGTGGGGTTAGGAGGGGGTAGAGACGGTGGGGTTAGGAGGGGGTTAGGAGGGGGTTAGGAGGGGGTAGAGGCGGTGGGGTTAGGAGGGGGTAGAGACGGTGGGGTTAGGAGGGGGTAGAGACGGTGGGGTTAGGAGGGGGTTAGGAGGGGGTTAGGAGGGGGTAGAGACGGTGGGGTTAGGAGGGGGTAGAGACGGTGGGGTTAGGTGAGGGGTTGAGGCGGTGGGGTTAGGAGGGGGTAGAGGCGGTGGGGTTAGGTGAGGGGTTGAGGCGGTGGGGTTAGGAGGGGGTTAGGAGGGGGTTAGGAGGGGGTAGAGACGGTGGGGTTAGGATGGGGGGTAGAGACGGTGGGGTTAGGAGGGGGTAGAGGTGGTGGGGTTAGGAGGGGGTAGAGGCGGTGGGGTTAGGTGAGGGGTTGAGGCGGTGGGGTTAGGAGGGGGTAGAGGCGGTGGGGTTAGGAGGGGGTAGAGGCGGTGGGGTTAGGAGGGGGTAGAGACGGTGGGGTTAGGAGGGGGTTAGAGGAGGGGGTTAGAGACGGTGGGGTTAGGAGGGGGTAGAGGCGGTGGGGTTAGGAGGGGGTAGAGACGGTGGGGTTAGGAGGGGGTAGAGGCGGTGGGGTTAGGAGGGGGTAGAGACGGTGGGGTTAGGAGGGGGTAGAGGCGGTGGGGTTAGGAGGGGGGTAGAGGCGGTGGGGTGTGAACGTTTATCTGATCTGGACTACATTTTAATTTCAATTATTCACTAGGATGAGTAACACATGCAATCCACCACCAATTTTCTAATGAAAACAAGTTCTCGATATATTATTCATGGAACAATGTTTTCTATGTATTCATGATGACTATTCCCTTTCATCAATAACAGCTTCTCCACATGAGACCGGTGGGTGGGGTTGGGAGACAATGTGTCACTGTCCAATGTCACCCCTGGACATGGCCATCTAGAACGGATCTTACTCAATAATAATGGGACTACAGACAGCTAGCTCTGTCCATGCTTTTCCTACTAAATGTTTATCTGATATTATAGGTAGCTAATTGATTGGAGGTTCAAGCTAGCTCCCCCAAAGCAGGCATTTCTCCTCCTCGCTGGTCTGCAGATGCATGACTACATGATCATGATGTTGTTGCTGTAACATGTAAAATGGCCATTGCACTAGAACAACAATAACAACTAGCTATCGATATCAGATAGACATTTTCAGGAAAAGCAGATAGCAAATCAATAAAATGTACATCCTTGCCTTCGTTCGACATTTAAATCTCGCCTTCTAAAGTAAGATAGAATCTGAGAGATCTCACCTTTTCATCTCCGTAGTAATTTGCGGTCATCTCGTCTGGGTTACTGCAACACCCTGATTGAAGCAACTGCACATCTAATCTTCTCCCCCATACCCTCTCGATTCTACAGGGACCTAGCCTCTTCTCCTCAAAACATTGCTAGCAAGCTAACTAACGTTAGCCAACTTGAGCAGAGATCTCAGCTTGTTAACTAACAATGCCAACCAACTACACACCAAATATGTGACCCGTTTCAGGAAACTAGGCGTGTGTTGCGGGTCACTACTTCACACGAGAGCCGGTTGAACGCCTTCTGGAACATGTGAGCTTTCATGTGCCTTAATAACAAAATTGTATGCCATTTGTAAATACGAATAAAATTGTTAAGTTACCAGCCTAGTTGGTTTAGCCACAGACAAAGTGAGCAACCTTCCTGCTAGCTATGATTGGCTGAGATAATGAGTGGGCTGGACTTCCCGAGAGATTAGTTCAGATTGGTCTGCCATATAGCACGCTTCTGTCTATTTGAGCGGGTTAGTATGTGCAGGTAATCCTGTCTAACGCAGCTTATACAGTGGGGAGAACAAGTATTTGATACACTGACGATTTTGCAGGTTTTCCTACTTACAAAGCATGTAGAGGTCTGTCATGTTTTATCATTGATACACTTCAACTGTGAGAGACGGAATCTAAAACAAAAATAATTAATTCATTTGCAGTTTATTACCTGACATAAGTATTTGATACATCAGAAAAGCAGAACGTAATATTTGGTACAGAAACCTTTGTTTGCAATTACAGAGATCATACGTTTCCTGTAGTTCTTGACCAGGTTTGCACACACTGCAGCAGGGATTTTGGCCCACTCCTCCATACAGACCTTCTCCAGATCCTTCAGGTTTCGGGGCTGCCGCTGGGCAATACGGACTTTCAGCTCCCTCCAAAGATTTTCTATTGGGTTCAGGTCTGGAGACTGGCTAGGCCACTCCAGGACCTTGAGATGCTTCTTACGGAGCCACTCCTTAGTTGCCCTGGCTGTGTGTTTCAGGTCGTTGTCATACTGGAAGACCCAGCCACGACCCATCTTCAATGCTCTTACTGAGGGTAAGGAGGTTGTTGACCAAGATCTCACGATACATGGCCCCATCCATCCTCCCCTCAATACGGTGCAGTCGTCCTGTCCCCTTTGCAGAAAAGCATCCCCAAAGAATGATGTTTCCACCTCCATGCTTCAGGCTTGGGATGGTGTTCTTGGGGATGTACTCATCCTTCTTCTTCCTCCAAACACGGCGAGTGGAGTTTAGACCAAAAAGCTCGATTTTTGTCTCATCAGACCACATGACCTTCTCCCATTCCTCCTCTGGATCATCCAGATGGTCAATGGCAAACTTCAGACGGGCCTGGACATGCGCTTGCTTGAGCAGGGGGACCTTGCGTGCACTGCAGGATTTTAATTCATGACGGCGTAGCGTGTTACTAATGGTTTTCTTTGAGACTGTGGTCCCAGCTCTCTTCAGGTCATTGACGAGGTCCTGCCGTGTAGTTCTGGGCTGATCCCTCACCTTCCTCATGATCATTGATGCCCCACGGGGTGAGATCTTGCATGGAGCCCCAGACCGAGGGTGATTGACCGTCATCTTGAAGTTCTTCCATTTTCTAATAATTGCGCCAACAGTTATTGCCTTCTCACCAAGATGCTTGCCTATTGTCCTGTAGCCCGTCCTTACACAGCTCTCTGGTCTTGGGCATTGTGGAGAAGTTGACGTCTGTTTGATTGAGTGTGTGGATAGGTGTCTTTTATACAGGTAACAAGTTCAAAAACTGTTGCTTTTATCCAATGTAAAAAACACGATTTTTTATTTTCTACAAAAGACTGAATCAAGGCGGTCGGTCACATATACACAGAGCAAACAATCATTTTCTAAACTAATGTTAGATTCGACCAAAATTACAAGTTGATAGAAATCTAGCGAGACCTATTGCTCTGTTACCCAACGAAAAACCTTTAGATACAGGCTAGCCAGAGAAGGCTCTAATGCTATCTAGCATTACCTTTGTAGCAGTTATGCTATATGGAAACACTTTAATTATTTAATTCATCTTCCTCACCAACACCTTGCTGTAGCTTTCAAATTCTGTGAATATAATTTAGTAATTTCAACAAATTTGATCCATATTTAGCACAGTGGAAAGCCTGCTTCAAAGACGAGCCCTGGCCCCCTGTTTGAAAGTATGCTACAGAATGATAACACCTCACCTGATTGGTCGGAAGAGAAAGCCCACCCACCAGAGCTCTTGTGTTTTTCTCTACTGGTTGCATGCAGAGCAGCTCTTACTAGCGAATCCAAAAAATGTACAACTACAAAACTTTTGGGAAAGAAAGGTCACTAAATTAGTGCCAAAACATATTCAAAACAGGCAAATGTAGTTTTGATTCACAGAAGATTCACAAAATCTTATTGGATTTGTTCACACATCACGTTACCTGCTTGCTAGTGTTGTTGTATTTATTCTCAGAAGAAGCTACATTTGCTAATATTTTTTTGCGACTTCAAAACTGGTTATACAGGCACAACTCATACTTTACATGCTTGTACACTTATGACATGAATTTAACTCCATACTCTTTCTCAATTACACCTCGGAGTGGGACGAAGGGGATAGATTTACTTAAAGGGTAGAAGATGCTTTCACGGGAAACATACAGCATGCACGCACAATCACCTAAACACACACACACACACACACACACACACACACACACACACACACACACACACACACACACACACACACACACACACACACACACACACACACACACACACACACACACACACACACACACACACACACACACACACACAAGCCTCCTCCTGTACTTTCTGTTCACCCATGACTGCGTGGCCTCGCACATCTCCAACTCAATCATCAAGTTTGCCTGATTACCAACAATGACGAGACAGCCTACAGGGAGGAGGTTAGGTCCCTGGGAGTGTGGTGCCAGGAAAATAACCTTTCACTCAACATCAACAAAACAAAATAACTGATTGTGGACTTCAGGAGAGGAGGGAGCACCCCCCTATCCACATTGACGGGACCGCAGTGGAGAAGGTGGAAAGCTTAAAGTTTCTCAGCGTACACATCACTGACAAACTGAAATGGTCCACCCACACAGACAGACACAAACCCTGACAAACTTTTACAGATGCACAATTGAGAGCATCCTGTTTGGCTATATCACTGCCCGCAACCACATGGCTCTCCAGAGGGGGGTGCAGTCTACCAAACGCATCACTGGGGGCAAACTACCTGCCCTCCAGGACACTTACAGCACCTGATGTCACAGGAAGGCCAAAACGATCATCAAGGACAACAACCACCCGAGCGAGCCACTGCCTGTTCAACCAGCTGTCATCCAGAAGGCGAGGTCAGTACAGGTGCATAAAAGCTGAGACCGAGAGACCTGAAAAACAACTTCCATCTCAAGGCCATCAGACTGTTAAATTAGCCATCACTAACACACTAGAGGCTGCTGCCCTAAAAATATAGACTTGAAATCACTGGCCACTTTAATAATGTTTACATATTTTGCATTACTCATCTCATATGTACAGTTGAAGTTGGAAGTTTACAGACACCTTAGCCAAATACATTAAAACTCAGTTTTTCACAATTTCTGGCATTTAATACTAGTAAAAATTCCCGGTCTTAGGTCAGTTAGGATCACCACATTATTTTAAGAATGTGAAATGTCAGAATAATAGTAGAAATAATTATTTATTTCAGATTTGATTTCTTTCATCACATTCCTAGTGGATCAGAAGTTTACACTCAATTAGTATTTGGTAGCATCACCTTTAAATGGTTTAACTTGGGTCAAATGTTTCAGGGAGCATCACCTTTAAATGGTTTAACTTGGGTCAAACGTTTCAGGTAGCATCACCTTTAAATGGTTTAACTTGGGTCAAACGTTTCAGGTAGCATCACCTTTAAATGGTTTAACTTGGGTCAAACGTTTCAGGTAGCATCACCTTTAAATGGTTTAACTTGGGTCAAACGTTTCAGGTAGCATCACCTTTAAATGGTTTAACTTGGGTCAAATGTTTCAGGTAGCATCACCTTTAAATGGTTTAACTTGGGTCAAATGTTTCAGGTAGCATCACCTTTAAATGGTTTAACTTGGGTCAAACGTTTCAGGTAGCCTTTCACAGGCTTCCCTCAATAAGTTGGGTGAATTTTGGCCCATTCCTCCTGACAGAGCTGGTGTAACTGAGTCATGTTTGTAGGCCTCCTTGCTCACACACGCTTTTTTTTCAGTTCTGCCCACAAGTTTTTTATGGGATTGAGGTCAGGGCTTTGTGATGGCCACTCCAATACCTTGACTTGGTTGTCCTTAAGCCATTTTGCCATAACTTTGGAACTATACTTGGGGTCATTGTCCATTTGGGAGACCCACATAATTTTGCTTCCTCATGAAGCCATCTATTTTGTGAAGTGCACCAGTCCCTCCTGCAGCAAAGCACCCCACGACATGATGCTGCCACCCCCGTGCTTCACGGTTGGGATGGTGTTCTTCGAGCTTGCAAGCCTCCCCCATTTTTCCTCCAAACATAACGATGGTCATTATGGCCAAACAGTTATATTTTTATTTCATCAGACCAGAGGACATTTCTCCAAAAAGTATGATCTTTGTCCCCATGTGCAGTTGCAAACCGTAGTCTGGCTTTTTTACGGCGGTTTTGGAGCAGCCTTTTAGGCTATGTCGATATAGGACCCGTTTTACTGTGGATATAGATACTTTTGTACCTGTTTCCTCCAGCATCTTCACAAGGTCCTATGCTGTTGTTCTGGGATTGATTTGCACTTTGGCACCAAATTACATTCATCTCTAGGAGACAGAACACCTCTCCTTCCTGAGCGGAATGATGGCTGCATGTTCCCATGGTGTTTCTAGTTGCGTATTATTGTTTGTACAGATGAACGTGGTACCTTCAGGCATTTGGAAATTGCTCCCAAGGATGAACCAGACTTGTGGAGGTCTACAATTCATTTTCTGAGGTCTTGGCTGATTTCTCTTGATTTTCCCATGATGTCAAGCAAAGAGGCACTGAGTTTGACGGTAGGCCTTGAAATACATCCACAGGTACACCTCCAATTGACTCAAATGATGTCAATTAGCCTATCAGAAGCTTCTAAAGCCATGACATCATTTTCTGGAATTTTCCAAGCTGTTTAAATGCACAGTCAACTTAGTGTTTGTAAACTTCTGACCCACTGGAATTGTGATACAGTGAATTATAAGTGAAATAATCTGTCTGTAAACAATTGTTGGAAAAATGACTTGTCATGCACAAAGTAGATGTCTTAACCGACTTGCCAAAACTATAGTTAGTTAACAAAACATTTGTGGAGTGGTTGAAAAACAAGTTTTAATGACTCCAACCTAAGTGTATATAAACTTCCGACTTATATATAATGTATATAATGTATTATATTCTACTGTATGCCACTGACTTTGCTCGTCCAAATATTTATATATTCTTAATTCCATTCAATCCATCCAATTTTTTTTACTTAGATT